>NW_007579078.1:113384-200497 GCF_000690725.1 Stegastes partitus | reverse complement strand
CACTTAAACAGACTTTGTTCCCTCTGGGTGGTAATTTAGAGTCTGCATATGCTCAAACACCCTACAGTTAATATGTTATAATACAATTATTGTCAAGTGATACAGCTTTGAACTATTTAACACGTTGGTGATTCTGCATAGGAGTGTACTCCCATTTGTTTTCTACCTTAATTGGATTTTTGGTATTCTACATTGCAATCCAGAGTCAGTAAAGTGGGTCAAAAGAAGTAATGTTGAAAAAGATTTGAATGAAAACAGCAAAACATGAGGCATGACAGACGTTTTCAGGCCAAGATGTGTAGATCTTTTTTAGTTTTTGTCTTTCACAGCTTCCTGTTAGTCAGCACGTATTATGTATACATCTTAAGTTCTTTTTTTTTTTCTTTTCTACCATCAGCTAAATCCACCAAGAGGGCTTTTGTCACATTTGTTTCTCTCTTTTTGCTTTTGTGTGATAGTTGAAAGAAAATACAGAAATGTTCTACCAACTACTGTCATGTAGATAAAGATAAATCTGCTGCATGTTTCCCATGACATACACCTCTATATTATTTTCTGTACTAATTTCGATGATTTCCAAAAGTTAGGTGATGGTTGCACCTTGGTAAATACTTTCTGGGAGCTTTCTACTGCTTTTTATTACTCATATTACTATAACCCTGCAGAGATGGAGTATTTTAAATGTGATTTTTGACTTCACCTTCTCTCGTAGATCATTCGTGACATCCAGCTGATGGGCTTGGTGGCTCTGCTGATCCTGGTGGACATGCTGGTTCTCACCGCCTGGAACCTCACAGACCCAATCAGGTGTTCACGATCTGTCGGAGCTGTTGTCAAGGTAGAATTTATTAGTGGTTTTGTAGGGAACAAAAAAGTTGTAATTTGGTTTTGATGGACTGCAGAACAGTGTGAGGGCTGGTACACTCGGTGCTTCATTTATGACCCATTTGTTTATCTAAATTGAATCATCGTGATTTGAACAAGCCTGCAGAAAAGCAGACACTGTGGCTGCACAACTCATTCTCCTACCTAAATGTAACTGTTGAATTGTTGTTCGCTAAATAGATTAAATGTCAGCTCACTGACTGTGCATGGTTTCCTTTGATGTAGGTGATGGAGAGAGACGTTTCCTACTCGTTGTCTCAGCTGGACTCTTGTTCTTCAGTGTACTCAGATCTGTGGGTCATCATTATTGTGATCCAGAAGGTAAGTCATCTCTGTTCAGTCACTATTTACATGCAGCCATAAAGTAAATGACTGTTTTGAGTTCCTTTATTGTGATGATGGCATAATTTATATTGGATTTGATGTTTTTTATTTGCAAAATTGCTGCATTCCAAGAAATAGTAAAACTAGGAATTAGTCCAGAGAGCTTTCTTGGTATTGCATAACTTATGCATGTCATAACAAGTAGTTTAAATGGTTAAGTGAACATGTCTGATGGGAACTGCTGCACGCCCAAGCTCAAAGGTAAAATTTAAAATTAGATTTCAAATATTAAAAGACTTAATGGCTTCTGAAATGACAAAAAGATGAAGCATACATTTTTGAACCTGTGTATTTATTTAACGTCTACAACCAAAGCTTTTATTTTGTAAAGAATTACTTAAGTGTTTCATTCACAATCAGAAGATAGAAAACAAATCCTTATACTTACTACAAACTACCAGAACTCAGCTTCAACAAAAAGTTTGATTTAAACATATTTCTTCGTCCTGACTTGGTCTCTTCTTAGGGCTGTCTTCTCCTCTATGGCACTTATCTGGCTGGACTGACCAGCAACGTCAGCCATCCTCCGGTCAACCAGTCTCCCACCATCATAACCGCCGTCTCTCTGGTCACCTTCTCCTCTGCCGTGGCCGTCCCCGTGTCCGTCTTCCTGCAGGCCTGGCCCAACCTGGTCTACAGCACCGTGGCTGGAGCCATCTTCATCTGCACACTGGCCACTAACTGCATGCTGTTTGTGCCTCAGGTTAGAAAACAAACACCGCAAGATGCACATGCAAAATGCATGACTGTGCTGTGGATGTGGCGTCTCAGAGAAAATGTGCATCATACCGACATTTCTGCACCAAAGTTTCTAGTTTACTTGCATTGGAGAGGTTGCAATATTTTTTTCTATTTGACTGGAAAAACACCTCTTTGCATCTCCCCAGTTTGGTAGCTTCTTTTGTTCAGGAAGGTTTATCATTTAGTCATGCAGTAATAGGACACTGTGTCTGGAAACCAGCAGTCAATACAGAGAATCAATCAGACAGGCACAGACTGCAGATGTCTGACAGGTGAATGACAGCTACGAGTATGACTTTCTCTTTGTGTTTGGATAAAGCTAGTAAAAAATCTGTGAGCGATCGAGGCGCTCGCACTTGACGTTTCCGTGCGTGTGTCGGTTTTCCATGTCTGTCAATGGAGCGTGACTCACAAAGAAGGTGTTTATGAGTCAAACCTACGTAGGCCGCTGCAAACAGGTTTATGACTCTCTGAGAGTCTGGCAGGGAGTTTACGTTACAATGAAGGAATGCATCTCCGGTGGAAAGGGAGGAAATATTTGAACAATGGGCCTCATGCTCCAACACACCTGGTCAGAATCCCAGGTCAGATGATGACATTTTGTGCAAGTGTGTGCAGTACATCAATTGCTGGAAATGAGTGTAACAAAGTGCTTTTTTTTTTCTTTTTTTTTCACTTCTCTGAAATGCCACCGTGCAGCTGACCCAGTGGCGGCAGTTTGAAGAGGATCAGAACAACCCGAGTCAGATGGCCAAATATTTCAGCAGCCCCAGTAAGAGCCAGGCTTCTGTGTACAGCCAGGATGAGATCTACTACCTGCTGGGGGAAAACAGCTCCATGAAAAAACTCCTGAGTGAGGTAATGTATTATATTCAGTAAGAAGAAATAGAAAAAGAATTCAAATTAAATGCTGATTTATTGTCAATCCATTTTCACTGATACTAGTCTTGGTGGCATCTGCACTTTTAAAGCACGTGTAAAAGGAGAACATCAGCATTCAGCTTCTGCTACTTTAAATAATAACGAAGATGCTTTGGGTATATTTTTGGATTTATCACATTTTTAACACTGGTGTTGCAACGGACTGAACCCAGACAAGAACTCACTTTTATAACAGTTAAGAAGGGTTCAGTGTGAGGCTCCAGGGAGGTGATGGAGGTGAGGGGGAATGAAGGAAGCTGAGGAGAGCAGCAGGCACATGACTGTTGGTCACAGCTGAGTCACTGACGGCTTCACACAGAAGTGCAGTTTTTTTTTTTCTTTTTTACAGAATCTGGCTGCAGTATTATTTATATTTGGCATTTTTTCTTTTACAAGATGTGTAGAATAAAGTGGTTTTGATGAAATGTCACAATTTTAAGCTCAGAATTATTTCAATGACTTGTCACGCATGAGTAGTTCAAGGACCGCCAGAAAGTTTGCAAATTTTAAGTATTTCTTTCAAATTTAAAGAATCGGTCGCAGTTAACGGTTTCACTGTTGGGTCAAGGAGCACAGAATTTTTTTTATTTTTTTTGTGAGAGTAAACAATTATTTGGGGAAATGTTTTGCATGACTCATATACAATAAGGTGATTTTGATGAAATGTCACAATTTTAAGCTTAGAATTGATACAGTTTTGATGGAAAGGTATACATTTAACCAGAATGTTGCAAATCTAAAGACTCTTTCTGTTTTTACAGTTCTTCCTGTGATAAATGGATTAGTTTGGGGGATTTAAAAAAACAGAAAAACATACCTTTTAAAACTGCCAGTGGGGTTTTGGGGTTTAGAGTGTTAATAGAACAACAGTATTTATCAGTCAAGCAATACTGTGAGTAAAAGAGAGGTTTAGAGAAAACAGGGCAGACTTAGTTTCACATCCAAATGACAACAGCTGTGGAGCAAAATGTTAACAACTGCCTCTCACTGTGGGCCTGCTCTGTTTATATTGATTCAAAATGCAAGAAACTGATATGTGCAAACTTAGAGGCAGATGCATTTGTCTCAAAATGTTCACACTTGTGTTTGTCAATGCCATTTTCAGAAGAACGCAGTGATCGACAGTCTTCAGGAGCAGGTGAACAACGCCAAGGACAAACTCCTTCGTCTCATGTCGGCGAGCCAGCCCTCCGAGGACCAGGACATGGACTCCTCCGCCACCAACCTCAACTCCTCCTCCACTCAGACCACCGAGCTCCAGTCTGAAGGCCCCTCTTCCTCTTCTCTGTCTCAGAGAGACTCTAAATCCAGACTCTCACCCCCTCACCTCTCCCCTTACCTCCCTGCTGCTCCTGTTTCATTATCTGTGGTTTCACCGTCCACTGAGCCTCCCTCTGCTCCGAACTCCGCGGCCCCTATTTCTGTTTCCTCCCCTCTCCCCGTCGAAGTTTGCGTGAGTGAAACCCAGAGAGACGTCTCCGCTACTGGGCCTTCAGGCAGAGACACAGCTGAGTCCAGGACGGGGGAGGATCTCAAACAGCCCCTCCCGTTTCCTGGCTTACTCAGGACAGCAGAGGAGACAGTGCACTTTGTCACCTCTCTACAATCCCGCAGAGGGCTGAAACCCTCTCAGGTTGAGACGTTTGGCGGACAGAGCGGCCTGACAGTTCAGCTGGGACCAAACGCCAGGCCAACTGGTTTTATTAGCAGCGAACAGTTGCAGGAGATCCTCCAGGAGCTGAGCGTGGATGCAGTCATGGAAACCACACTTAGATCTCCGGGTCAAACGTCCAGGACGCCGCTGACCAAAGCCTCGGCGCTCTCCCCTCTCTCCTCGCGGACGGCTCCCTCCCCTCATCCACCTGTTCTCTTCCGCTACCCCAGCATCTCCCCCTACGCCATGAGAAAACGCCGGCCGCCCTTTCACTCCCCCCGGAGAGGTTTGTCCCCTCCTTGCTTCTACACAGGTTCAGAGATTCCCAGTTGTGGGAAGACAAGAGACAAATGTAAACACCAAAACACAGGAAAGCTTCCTGAGGGCATCACTGCGGACGACACCCTTCTCCAGGTCTACAGCAGCGACCTTGATGTGGAAAGAGAGGAGGAGGACGCAGACGGGCATGAAGAAAGATGTCAAAGATGCGTTTCAAGGTCTCACAGATGCTCAGTGTTGCGTTGTGCGGAGCAACATGAAGTGGAGGTGGGCGGTGATAACGAGCAGCACCACAAACGCATTAGAGACTCGTGTGGGTACTGGGACTCGGACTCGAGCAGCTCGACAGATTACTGCTACTACCACCGTCCTTACTGCGACTCCTGCCTGCAGCGGGGCTCGCTCCTGAGCTCGGACAGCTCCTCGGACTCCTCGGACAGCGAGTACGACGACTACACGAGCCTCTACCGCTCCCCCCGCCCCGTGGTGTTCAAAGAAGACCTCAAACCCACCTTTGTATGAACACATATGCTGCACTTTACATATTTATCCATTTCCACCACTTGAATTGATGTCCTTAACAAATGTTGTGCTTCCACGACGAGAGATAACTCGATCTTAGCCGGTTAAGATAGTCTTCAATCTTTCATCATAGGGCAGGATCATTCTTTTACTCATGAGTCGATTTTTGTATCTCGAAAGCACAAAATGCTGTTTATTTTTTTAATATTACTTATGGCATTATTTGTATATTTCTACTGACAGATGAAAATCCTTGACATTTAAAAAAAGTCTAATCTAATTTCAAAATGGGATGACAGTAGCGACTAAATTAAAAATGTGAAAATAAGGTTTTCACAGGATATTAGAAATGTACACTCTATCAGCTGTATTTATTTTAATATTTATTTGTTGATGTTTTGGTGTACAGAGCTACTTTACGGTTCTTTTTTTATGTTTTACATTATTATATGTATACTTTAAAATGATGTGATAATATTTTATTGCAGAATCTGAGTTTGCTTTAAGTCACTGATCTCTTAAATAACCTTAACAGATCTGTCTAGTTGCTTTTCGCTGCTTGCTTATGACCTCAGTGTTGTCGTCCTGTTTTGTTTAAGAGTGTTTAATATGCAAAGGTCGCAGTTAGCTGGAATGTTTGTCCGATGTGTGTGAGTGTGTTTGTGTAAGACAGAGAGACCTACTGACCTTTGCCTTTCTAATCCTTTCTCAGGACAGCAAAAGAAACTCCACACCACTCATTCTGCACCTTTTCCTGCTTTACAGTAGATAAGCCTCCTCGGCATGAACAGCCAAACAGACAGAGGCTTGATGCAATCACAGGCCAAAAACGAGTCCCTGTTTAGTCCAACTCTCACATTTCGCTCAAACCAAAGTCCCTTCTCGAAGATGCATGTTCTAGCACATATGTGTTTAAGGTGATCTACTATATAAGCATTAATTTAGACACAACGCTCCATCGTACAACAGAGCCTGAAGATTGTGTAAAGATACAGGAACTACGTTAAGACCTTTGTCATTTCAGGTTTTTAATTGTGCTTTACTGGTTCCTAACAAATGTGTACTTAAGCAAGCATATTACCAAAAAAGTAACCGTGTACAGTCGTCCTCAAATTTATTCATACCCTCCCATTAAAGAAGGAAAAAAACAGCCGAAATAAGTTGAAATTGACTAAAGTAATAACAAATACAAATTTAATGAGAATCATGACATTGCTTTGGAATTGTGGTTCAAGAGAAATATAAAAAAACAAAAACAAAAAAAACAACAGCAACAAAAAAACAAGCATGATGGGACCCATAAACTAATATTTCATTGAACAACCCTTTAAGCCAATCACTACAATCAAGTGTTTTCTTTAACTCTCAATCAGACTTCTGCACCTGTTGACAGCTATTTGGATTTTGGCCCACTGCTCATCAGCAAAGTGCTCTAATTTGTCAAGGACAGTTTATTTATTTATTTTTAAATTATTCTTTTCAACCACAATTCAAAATCAATGTCTTATTTTACTAAATTATAATTTAGCAAATTTTTATTTATTGTTGCTTTTTTCAGTTTCTAGTTATTTGAGTGACTATTGTGAATTTTACCTTTTCTTTCATGGAAGTGTATGAATATATTTTAGGGCGACTGTATGTAAATCATGCAAGTTTTTGAAGATCTGGTCTAGCTCCATCTTGATTATATGCACTAAAATGTTAAACCTGACCTTCGTTTGACTTTCGGTGTTAAAACTAATATTATCCAAGGGGGGAAGATTTGCCAGCATCCATTTCACGTGACTTTCAGCAAAACGGTTCATGAACACGCATTCAGAAGTTTCCATAACATTCCTGCAACTCAGACAGAAACTCTCTCTTCTCTTATTTTAGATTTCTCTTTCCTAACTTGGCCTTCACTCTCGCTCCCTTCCACTATCTCCTCTCTGTATTTTACTTTTTTTTTTTTTCCCTTGCGCTAATGGGAAAATGTGCGTTTGCCGGGGGAGGTGTTGCCATGAAGGGAAAAACGGTGTCTTGCATTACTTCTGCTCAGCTGCCTGCTTTTGAGACGCTGCTGCGCTCTATTCTGCATATGAACCATTGAAGGGCAGCCTGGGAGAAATTCCCTTTGATACGGAGCATTACAAAGTATAAATAAACCACACAAAAGACAGACTAGCAGCCCACCTATCACTGTGAAGGAGGAAAGACTTTCCTGCCAAGCTAAGATAACTGACCTGCATTCTGTTTCAGATGAGCAACACTGGCATACTGAGGAATAAAAACTGTTGGCAATCAATCATACCTTATATTTGTTTCCCTAAATAACCTCATGCATTTTTTAAAAATGAGTTACGCAGCAGCGGCATTCACTTTGGTGCGTTTGAGGTAGACCTCAAGTGATTTGAGAGGCATAAATTGTATCACCGTCTAATAAATTACTCTTTGTTAGGGGTTTATAATTTGAAACTGATTGCTTTATTAATGCTTCATGTCTTACAGATTGGATAAAACTTGCAAGTAATATTAATTTCTACATTGGCAGACTTACAATTCCATCTTACCCACTGATCATTTATTGCCATTTAAGCATTTAAATCAACATTATTACCAAATATTAGATTAAAAAGATCAGTGAAAGGAATTTTAAACAACCTGGACTCCCCAAAATTATTCTTTTTAACTGACATTGAGCAAATCTATGAGGCATAAGTGAAGGTTTAAGGTTCAGCTTTAGTGTTTTGCACAATGAAATGCACTTGTGCCATTCGTGCAACACACATGTAATGTACAAAGAAAATAAATCAGAATGCAAAAGATAATGTAGTGTAAGAACAAACACTTCATCCTACAGTAATGAGTAATATGTGATGATCTGTACATATAAAACATCTTTCATGCACACCATGCAGCTTAAAGTGCTTTGCAAACCGAAAGAGAATTTACACAAAAATACAATTTTAAAATATCAAAATGCCTTTTCAACAGCATTATTAAGACAAGATAAGCCTTTATTAATCCCACAGTGTTACAGCAGCCAAGATAGTGCAAACATTTGAGAAATATTGTACAAAAATAAACCAAATATACATAAATACTATTAAAATAGAACCGTATCGCACATGTCCAAGGAAAGAAAAAGAAGAAAAATGATGAGCCAAAGGAGTTCTCAAGGCTTCGAGGGTCAAGGTTCAACTTTATTCAGCAATGCACAATGAAATGTTCTCTGCAATGTGGTGCTTCAAACTAAAAATATGTTAAATATATTAAATTAGAATGGAATTGGTGATAAATACAACATGTGGTTTAAGAACAAAACTTTCAGCAATAGTACTAGATGGCCTGCAGTATATGTGCAGTATGTATACGTGCATGATTCAAGGAATTGAGGTAGTGTGGGGCTGAATTTAAGGAATTAATTAAAATTTATGGCATCTTCCATACATACCTAATTGAAAAAGATCATTTATAAGAGCTATAATGGGGAATATATAAGATGGGGTTAAGGCACACAAGAATGATGAATGAACCTGAATGGAGAGTTGTAGTGACAGGTCAGCCATGCACACGCACATGATCAGAATTACTAAGCAGTGTAATTAAATGGATGTGCCAGAGGGCCGCGTTAAGTGTCGAGGAAAGGTGGAGGATTGGGCTTTTGTACCTAACATAGCAACAGTGCTGCATGACCACCGGTGCTCTGTGACAGCTGGGTCCATTTGAACTGACAGTCTGCTGCTGGAGCCCCATTGGCGGATCCGCTCATCAATCCCGGGAGCGGATCCGCCCAATGTCCCATGTCGCGGCGTGGGGAAAAGCCTTTGAAGTCTCGAAGGCGGTACCGAGCAAAATTATGCCATGTGGTGCTCCGGAGAGGCGCTCCGATTGGCCCGCTGGAACCCCCGGTTAACGCCCATTTCTGAAGGATACCCGCTCTGATTGGCTAATTCGGCCACCCCAGATTCACCGTTTGCGCGTTCACAGTTTTCCTATTCAGCGCCGCCGCTTGCGTCAGCAGCGTGAAGCTCTCTGGATGAAGGCGCAGCAATCCCTGGAAGCCTTTACGCAAACGGCGCGCCTCGCATGCGCAGCGACAAAGACTGCGAGCCCGAAACCTATGGGGAAGGAATAAAAAAAAAAAAAAAAAGAAATTCAGTATCGTCGCAATCTGTACCTAAAGACCATCATTTTGTGAGGAGCTCGCTGCCCCCGAGCCTCGGTGAAGACGCCGAAATTTGACAGCGGCGTGGCCGGATTTTGTGTCAGCGCACGGCCAGTGAATTCGTTGTACGAGACTGTGGCAACTGGCAGATTTTCCGTTGGACGGTCTGTAGGCTAGGGTATAGCGAGGGAGCCGCCATGGCAGTCGGATCATTGAGCCTCCACATCGGGATATGAAGAGGAGCTGCATGTGTCCCGATTCATCCAGAAAACGCCGCATTTGTCTGTGATCCCCGCCCGGATCCCTGTCTGAACTCTTTGTGAAATTGATTCCAGAAAAAGAAATCGCAAAATTGTTTTTTTTTTTTTTTTTTTTAAACGAAGGGGGCCACAGGGAGAGGCCAGATTCATGACTATTTTAGTCGGAGACGTGTCTTCAAAGGCCCGCTGAAAGAAAACCTGGAATATACGGAAGAAACGATGCTCTGATCGGCTCGTCTGCTGGGAAAGAAAGGGTAGTTTATTAGGTGATACGAAGCAGCGTGAAGGATCGTGGGGCTAAAGGGATCTCTTTCTCGCCTGTCCTCCCTGTGAATTACGCTCATATTCATTTACTGTCATCCTTTTTGGATGAGAAGGTTCGGCGAATCGACCTGCCCTGCCGTTTAAGCGAGTCACAGTCTCCCGAGTCGAGAGAATCTAAAAAGGGATCGGATCATGTCGGGTCGGCCCAGGACCACATCCTTCGCGGAGAGCTGCAAACCAGTGCCGCAGCCCTCCGCTTTCGGCAGCATGAAAGTCAGCAGTAAGTACACCCCCATGTAATTCTAGAGCACCTTTTTCTGCATGCACCAAGGCCCCGGCGTGGGGCTACATATGCTCGGTACATGTCTCCTCACTGTAGCCGGGGCTGGAAATGTGTCAAGCTAGCACCGCTGTTAGCTTCCCTGGTAGCCTAGCCCTGTCATGTATCTGTGTCACAGACGGTGCCGTGAGCGCACACCGCTGCGCTCTGACGCGCCGCCCCGGGGCCGGTCAGCCTGACCAGGGTTAGCAGGCCGCGCCGGGCAGGGCCGGGCCACGGCGAGGTAGTGCTGGCACCGGCCCAGGTCACACACAAAAACCCCCAAAGCCCTCTCCTTTTTTTTCCTGTGATTATTTCCCTCACTTGAATGTAGAATAGATCTCCAAGCGGCGTTACTACACAGCACCAATCATATGCGTAATGGAGTTAAAGCGATAGGGCCGGTCTATTACGCAACTGTCAAAGCAGGAAGGTGCGCCCGTTGGTTTGACTGACGCGATCCTGGAAAGGCTTGGTTTTGCTGCTCCTGTTTCTATGTCGAAATTAGACGTCGCGACGCCCGGAGGAAGTGTGACACACAGTATCCTGTTCTGTGAAGCCACAGTGGCACCGAGCCGGAGGCTGGTTATAGACTGGCTGCAGAGATGGAGCCATGCGACTGTCAGGGCCTACCAGCTGAGCCAGGGAGGCTGCCAATGTTGGACACATCTAGTTCTTCTATCTATCTCTGCTACCCTTCAGATTTCAATTTGATTAATGTGTGCCAGAGGTTCCACCTATAATATTCAATATCCCAATTATAGCTTGATCACATAAGGAGCTGCCTCTGCTGCCTAAATTGGTGCTTCACCTGTCTGGAACTCTGCATTACACTGACCCAAATTCTACTTCATTAGACCAGTGAAGGGCGTTTTGACATCTACAGCACCTCATCCTGTCTTGCCCACTTTTGGGTGTGTGTGAGGTTTAAAAAAAAACGTGTCTGTTAAGGAATGCCAACGGTGCTTCGGGGCTGTGATGCGATCATGATGAGTGGTGGTGGTGGTGGTGGTGGTGGTGGTGGGGTGAGGCCCGAGGCTGAGGCTCTCCTCTGGGCCTTGGCACTGGAAACCACTTAGCGGACGATGACACACAAGCAGGGAGATGCACTCCAGCCCCAAACCTAATACTCGCCTTGCCCCAGATACTACTATGAGGGTTTTGAAGCGTCCCTGATCAAAATGGAAAAGGCAGAGAAAGTGCTTCCCAGTGTGTAGAAATCTTAACGCTAGAACTTGAGGACCCCGTCTTTGGCCTGATTATTTTTCAGACATAAGCCACTGAATAAGCAGGAAATGCGAGGCTGACCTTGTGGATTTAACAGTACAAAAGTTTTTTCTTTTGCTGTGGGTTTTTCAGCCTGATTTTTTTTTTTTTCTTTTTACTCCAAGAGACTCATCTGGTTCGTAAGCACATCATTAAAAGGCTGAACCTGGAGTCGCCCAATTTAATGAGTGTTAAATAATTGGATTTTTACCAACAGGTGGCATTCAACCCCGTAGAGGAATGCAGAGCCGTTGATTGCTCAGATGTCCCTTGTGGTGAAGTATCAATGCGTGATGTAGTTTATGCAAAGGCGTTGGGGTGATGTAAAACAAGGCAAGTAGCTGGTGGCACTCAAGAAAACGGGCAACGCTTAAAGGATGAGTCTGCCAGCTGTGGATCGTGACTTCGTTTGGCAACGTTGTGCCATAGTGATGATGGATTGCGGTCAAAAACGTTGACAGCAGTGTGTTGTAGTCCAGTGTCAAGGTTGTCCTCACTTGATCTTAAAAGTTGAATGGTGCAGTTTTTGCCATTCTGAGTGAATTGACAGTGATTTCCAATCTTCTTCTACTTGGCAGTCAGATCGATAACATCACCGACCCCCGAGTTAAGTCTAAACACAGCATAAAATCACTAAATAATACGTTGATATCGCATAAATCATCTCAGGGTACAGTAAGTGTATAATATTATGATGCAGTAGGAAACCCAATGAGTTCAATTGGGCTTCTGATTTGAACACACTGGGAGGCTTAAGGATGCTTCTCAGCTCAAAGGCAACTAACCTGCAACTAGTGTTTTATGTTGGTCTGTTGATAATCATTTGGTGTCCTAAATTAGTGCAAAAAAAAAAATGGTGATGACAGATTCCTAAAGGACAAGATGGCGGATGTCTTCACTTTAGTTGTTTTGTCTGATCAGTAGAGCCAAAGTTATTACGTTCACTGTCACTGGAGACTCAGATCTTCCCATCTCAGATGAAGGAACCTGCAAATGTTGGGCCTTTTTGCTTGGATCAGTTATTTTTTTTTGGTTATTTGGATTGTTCAACTAATGTTTTAGCTCTACTGTAATGTAGAGCATTTTGTGAAAATCGTGTATTTCTCGGGTCACAAGCAGCTTCTGGAATTGTGTTTTTTTTTTTCTTCTGAATTTCAGATCACATTTGTCGCTCGGAGGTGTGTGATATGTCGTATCATGATTGTACTTTGGACTGAATTTATATGACACCGTGTCGCCTTGTCGCAATCTACCTCCACTTGTTTATGTCTTCCTTTCCAGTATGTCATCTACCACTACCCTGACCTACACACACACACGCACACACACACACACACACACACACACACACTTATGCTCATTTGTGTGCGAATAACTTGGCTGATGATCCTAAGCAGCTGTATGATCCTGGAGAGAACACTCCGACCCCTCCTACACAGGCAGACGGAAACACACACACACACACACACTACACATATAGAAACCTACATGTATTCACACACCCACATGAGCACTCTTAGGTTTTGTTTTTTGGGGGGGTGAGGCAGCTGGCCAAGAACAATGAGCGGCTTGTTTAGCATTTCAAAGCTGCAGCTCTCTCTGCCTCTTTCTGCCCCTCTCTCACATTTTGCAAGTGATGATGGGAACAAAATGAACTAATTATACTCTTTGATTCCGAATGAAACAGCGGGGCTCGCAGACAAGACGAGAACCGCCGGAATCGCTGAGGGTTTTTTTTTTTTTTTTTTTAAAGAGGGAAAGAGGAAAAGGAAGATGATCAATCTCGGCTCAAGTCTGTCGGGTGCAGTCGGCGTGGCGGCAGGACTGTGGAGCGGCGGCTCTGCAGGCTGCACACCGATCTCTACAATCTCTGCGCCCACATTGTGTCTGGTCAAAAGAAAAAAAGAAAAAAAACTCTCCCGTCTCGCTGCTGCTTGGCCAAGATTGCTGTGTATCAGTGGTGGCATTCCTGTGACTGGATATTCCAGTCATTATCTCATCAGCTGTACGACAGAGGCCGGACACTTTGCACTACACATGATGTACCTGCACACGTTGTGTGCACACAGGCCGGGCATGTGGGCGGCTGCGGCCCGGATGTTTGAGAAGCGAGGTTGCCCAGGCTGGCAGGATGCTGCTCAGCGACCAGCGGGTCAGGCTGTGGCTGTGCTCGGCAGCTTCCTGGTGTGAATGTCATCTGGGCGTTCGGATGCTGCTCGGTGAAACTAGCCTGAATAAAAAAAAAAGGTTACAAAAATATCTCTAAATACAATCCATATAAATGTCATCCTAATCTGCACAGCTCCAACCATTTACGTTCTTGCCACTTAATATTTCAAGACCTATCGACATGTTCAGCGTAATGACTCTGGCATGAATTCACATTAAGGTTCGTGTTAGGGATAGATCCATTATTGTGGTCGATATTTGGCGTTTTCACGATCATCTGTATTGGCATATTTATTCACTGATTATTGATAAATTAAATGTGCTACTTCAGGTCTGATTTAGTCACGTTCCTCAAGCAGAGGCTACGAAAACTGAGCAAGAAACACAAGCCGTTGCCACAAACCAGTAGCTGCTCTCGCAGTGGCTACGGCTATGCTAATGGCTAGTGGCTAACTTAAAAGGCAGCCGATCTGTGAAACAATAGTAAGATATGAACCTTAGTGTGCAGTAAAAGTTCTAGAAGCGTGAAAGATTATAAAAATAGAGAAGACAAATTGATCAATCTCAGTGGATCCCAACATAAATGGAGGAAAGCGTCCTAATTTAATCACTCCTGTTTCTAATTTACATCTTCAGTCATTGTCATCTTTATGAATGAAGAAGCCCAGTGATGAATGACGGGTTTCCTGCCATCACATGCTGGTAAAATATTCCAAATATCCACTATTGGAGTTTATACGACCAATATGAAGCCTAAAAAAAACAGCCCGTATCAGTCGATCCCTAGTACGTGTAATACTATGTTTATACCTGCTGTATATACGCGAGTGGATGTATGCATTTGTTTGCCAGATTTCCGAGAGCAATGAACACATGGACAGTTTGGCAGGTTCTTATTCGCTGACATTTATTTGTAGTGATGCCACATGAATGGTGTGAAAATCTTCCTTCACCCTGCAGTAAATACATGATTAATTTTACGACTACGACATGATTACCAGCGTAAATCTTTTACCCCTTTAGTGCCTCTAAAGCGGAGTCACGTTAGGGGACTTTAAACAACATCATGTCTCTGTTTAGTCTTCTGTGCCATATAAATGTGAAAAGTGGCCTCTTATCCAGGCAATACGGTACGTTATCACCATTTTCAGTGGGTTACTTGGGTATTTATCTAGAAGTGTGGGAACAGACATGCCGGAACGAGTGAGCAACAAAACACACACCAGCAAGATTTTTGAGCTTCGAGTGTGTAACCGCCTGGAGAAAAGTCGTAGTTGTGGCAGGAAAAAATCCTGAATGAAGGTGTGAATAGAATTTGTCAGGTCACACCAAGACTTGGCAGAAAGGCAGAAAACTGTGAGGCTCAGCACTTAAAAAGTTCCCACGCTGTGTGTGTGACACTGAAGTACACACACATTTGAGAATCTGAATCGCCAAAAAAGAAAAAAATAAATAAATCCCACTCCATCACACGGGTATTTATCCTTCCTCGGTAGTAAATCAGGGTGTTATCATTTCACAAACGTATGCTTTTTAAGGTAAACCTCATATTGTTTGTGTGTTAATCTGCAGTTTGTGTGCACCGTCATGCGTGAGATTATAATTTGATGGCAGAAATTTAGCACAACAGATGCATTTAAGACAGATGCTGGTGTCTTTTGGTGATGACCTTTTCTAGAAAAACATTGTGACAAACATGAAACGATGCACAGCCCTGCTCTTATCCTGCTTCGCCCCCACCGTGTGCACGCGTTCGCCAGATTCAGTTGTGACCTGAACTAGTCTGGTGACCTGAATTGAATATTGATGCCTCTGGCTAAAAGTTGCAACAGCTATCTCTCTTGTGCCACTTTAGATCTGAGCAACACAGCGTATGTACATGAAGCAACGCTCTGTGATTTGTTGCATGTTGTTGTTCTGCCGGCAGGATGATTGACAGTAACCACGGCAACGCTGCAAGCACGTGCCGCGAGGTGTTTTGTGCTTTCGCCGATTTCTCTGTAATTGCTGCGAATTTCATGTTTGTTTCGTTATAATCAAAAAGGACGTTTTTTTTTTCTCCGATGTTCCGGTGGGATGATTTTTAACATTTTAATTTTCTAATGGTTCCCTCCTGAGGATTATTTATTAGAATAAAAAAAGGTGTTTCTAGCTTCTAAAGAAGGTAATCCTTCATTTGCCGGTTATTCCCGTGACAGTTTCCTGCTATTATAAAACGAAGAGAAGTCTGTGTGAAGATTGACAGATAATAAAACGGATTTGAGGCTTTTCCAGATTAGTGTGTGAAAGGTCGTGCTTCGTACGGGCCAACAATCAGCCGGTGAAAATGCAAAAAAGAGTCATTTCAAATGCATTGGGATTGCTTGGTCATTCCCATTTTACACCAGCGTTGGATCTCGCTGTGAGCTGTGTCGGTCTGTGTGTGTGTGTGTGTGTGTGTGTGTGTGAGAATGCGCAGACTTTTCTCACGGTTTGAGGAAGTGAAGAGGCGTCATAGAAATGGCCCTGCTGGAATATGTAGGCAGAGTTATATTCCTTTCTCTCTCTTTCTCTCTCTCTCTCACACTCAGACGCTCTTGGAAAGTCTATTTCTGTCATTACAGAATCCTGCTTCAGTTTCTCTTTCTAGACTCAGTCCTGGAGAGAGAATGCTTCTTTTTTTTTTGGTTTCGCCCGTTTTCTCCCGACCTTTACCCTTCTCTTTGCTTGTTCGATTGCATCTTCGGGAACCCATCTCCTCCTCCGGTGACACAGCAGCGAATTAAATGGTGCAAGCATAGTGAAACGCATAAATTATTGTTTTCTGTCCTGGTTGAACCCTGGATGCGTTTCGCTTGAGTGAGCGTGTGCATGTGCAGGCATTAAAAATCAATAACCCTGCTGGAAAATGAGTCCAGCTGGTTGGCGAGTATGAAACAGTGGAGACCAGCGAACATCCGCGCTATCTGTTGCAATCTGAGTCAAAAAGTCGACTTCACGGCTTTAAAATAATTCAAGCTCTACAGCGTTAATCAACGTAAGTTTGTCGAAAACACTCATGCAGAAGTACTCGTGAACAAAGCCGCCAGTTTGCCAGGAGTGGGCATGGCGCGGCCACATCCACCCGTTATGGACAGGACGCCGTGGCCTGCCGGTGTCCTCCCATGTGGAGGTGTTCTGCTGAACGCTGCACGAGCGTTCTGCTAAATAACACCACGATCTGGAACAGGCCACGCAGCTCTAATCCATCCATCAACATGATTTTGTGCACATTATGAACTGCTGGCGAATGTATCAGCTGCGAAACTCACTTCAAATTAGAGGTAAAGCTATTTCCAGTGTTGTTTTATGCATTTAGGCTCCTCTGCTGATGTTTGTGTGAAACAGAGATATGCTAATAAAGCACCTAGGGAGGCTGATTTGGAGAGGATTCGGGTGTTGTTTGTTGCGTAGGTTGTGTGGAGGTTTTGGGGTTGATATCAGAGCCTTTTGAAGATTGGAGATACAGAGGCAAGCATGTATTTGTGGCATGTGACGCACTCTTCTGCCCGGTCATTATTTCAACCCTCCAGCTAGTATGGACTTTAGCCCTTGACGCTACTACAGGGAGGATAAGGGAGAAGCAGTGTGAGGCATTAGTTGAAGGAAAAAGTCCTGGATCACATGTCCGTCGGTGGCCAATTTGGAGCTTTGCTGTCCAAAACCAGCAAAAAAAAAATCTGTCATGTTTAAAATGTTCAGAAGCAAATTGTGAGTCTGCTCCTACGATCCACGTCGACAAACCACTAGAACATGATCTAAATGATGAATACGCCGGCCTTGTGTTTGAATATCTCTTGTTCTTTTTGAGGCACGGAAGTAACCAAGGCCGAACCTGGTCTGCTTTACTGGAATATCTTTTCACAATATATCACTTTGGTTTGAAAATGGACTTTTTTGCTATTGTCATTGTAAAGACTGCATGCTGAATAGAAAATACAATCGCAGACCATGAAAACGATTATCTGTTGTGGAAATACTTTAGATTACCGTATCTGTCATGTCCTCTCTCATGCTTGTGGAGCAGCCAACCAAAAAAAAAAAGAATGCTGCATGTTATCCATAGATTAATGTAATCAACTACAGTGCCAACATGAGTTGTGCATAAAGATAAAAAGTTAGTATTTGCCGCATATCAAATCTTTTTAGTTGTTTATAATATGTACTGTGAAATGGAAACACACTGATGACTTGTTTGCCACGATGTCAGTTTGGAGGCGAGTAAAGGCTGGATTTTGCTTTCCGTACGAACGTGACGCGTGGAATCAGTACGAGAAAGCGCGTGACTTTTATGCTCAGCTCAGCGTCTGTTTCCAAACTGCAGGGGGCAGTGTGGCGCAAACACATTCATACCACAGTGCTGAATTAGAGTAGAAGAAGTTTGGCATATAGACTGTATAAAAGATGGACGTAGCTACCGTGACGTCACCCGTTGGTTTCTGCACTGAGAAAATGAAGCCAGGGTTTTGCTACTTCCTGGTTGACATCTTGGATTTTTTGAGCCAGTGACGCAAAAATCGTCGGAGGGGGGCGGAGCCATAGGAGCAGTGATTGGTCAGACGGATTGAGAGGCAGGCCCTCTCTGCCCGCCCACATTTACCGCCTTCTGCTCGCTTCATCTGTATGGTTGCTGCTGACTGTCAATCAAGCCAGCCACGCCCCTTGCCCTGCAAAATTTTGACAATTTTTAAAAAAAATTCAGTCTTGATTTATTTTCAGATTGGCCATCTGATCTCTGGACTTGACCATGAAAACTAATAAAAAAAATCCTGAGCTGTAGGAATGCAGTATTTCATGATCTGTGATCACTTCTTTTCCAATTCAAGTCTATGGGAGCCAGGGCTTTTTGGAGCCAGCAGCTAGTGGATGTAGTGATACTGCAGGTTTTTGACACTTCCGGGTTGGCTTCATTTTTCAGGGCCGGTTGCTAGGTCCATCTTTTATACAGTCTATGATCGTGTACAACATGGTGACACGCTTGTAGTTTACACAAGGTTGCAGTAAATACACCGGATTTAGCACCAGGCAAAACTCCATCCGTTTTTAGCAGTTTGTTTTCTGTTCTGACATATTTATCAATACCTCATTTGGAGGAAAGTTTGAGTCAGTTTCCCTGTGCTTGATAAAAGTTGAGAGCCAGCTCAACTCTCTTTTTGGCATATTTTGGCTTCCCCTTGGTCTCCACTTCACCCTTTGATGCTCTTTTTTTGCCTTAACGTATCTGTTTTTTAATAATAATTAATTGATCAGGTTTGTATCGCGCTTTTCTAGACACTCAAAGACGCTTTAAACTGTCAATGATTCATTCACACTCATTCATTCTGGTGGTGGTAGCTACAGTTGCCCTGAGGCAGACTGACAGAGGCGTGGCTGCCATTCTGCCCCTCCGACCACCACCTCGAACAATCCATTCATACGCATTCACACCAGGCAAGGTGGGTGAAGTGTCTTGCCCATGACACAGGTTACAGGGCGGAATCGAACCTTCCCATCATTGACCGACCTGCTCTACCACCTGAGCCACAGCCGCCCCATTTTTCAGGTTTTTCAAGGTTTTCTTCACCCATTCTTCTTTACCCAGTGTGGCCACAATTTCACGCCACGATCACGGTGATCCCTGTGTGAAGACTCGTATAAATGTCTGTATTTTTGTACCCCTGCCACTTGGAGCTCCTGTTCATCCGCCATGTTTTCCGCACATCTCCGTCTGCATTGTTAGAAATTTTCGGAGACAGAAATTTTCCACTTGAAAGGACCGCGCTAGGGGGCGTGGCTGCTAAAATTACATAATTTGTCCACATGAGGCTGCGTGGACCTCACGGGCGTGTCAAGCATAAACCAGATTTTCATGTGCAATTAACATAAATGCTGAATTAGTTGGCAATCTCTATGGGTACCAAAAATAATTTCCTGAATTACTATTAATGTACCACTTTTGTATAAGCATGCTTCCTTATAAAGGTAACCCTGGTGATTGATTAAATTGAGAGCATATGGAGCAGCCAGTGGACCTGGATGCAGCCCTGCATGCTAGTTTTCTGTGACTGTACACTCGATTCATTGATGTAAAGCGCTGAATTTGTGCACATTCTGTTCTAAACATCTGCGTCTCTTTCTTCTTTGTGTCTCTCCGAAGGGGATAAAGATGGCAGCAAGGTAACAACAGTCGTGGCCACCCCGGGCCAAGGCCCCGACCGGCCACAGGAGGTGAGCTACACGGACACGAAGGTCATCGGGAACGGCTCTTTCGGCGTCGTCTACCAGGCCAAGCTGTGCGACTCCGGAGAGCTGGTGGCCATCAAGAAAGTGCTGCAAGACAAAAGGTTTAAGGTAAAAACGTATGCACGCTCACAACCGCAGCACATCTTTCTAGCTGACTCACTCACCTCTCCGTCTTGGCAACAAAACGAAGAAACAAAAGAACGGAGAAAGGCGGCGTGCGTGTAAAAAATGATGACAACGCACATAAACGTCTCTTTCCTGCTTAATGGATGTGACTGAGTAACTGTGAACGAGACGTGAGTGGAGTGATCTTTCACACGAACAGGGAGTTCAGAGAAGCTGCGAAGCAAGAGAAAACAAAAGGAGAAACTTCTGAGTGTTTTGCATTCAACACATTCCTACTTTAATGTGTGCGCTTTCTTGCAGGAAGTGTGTGTGTGTGTGTGTGTGTGGGGTAGCGGTGGGAGGGTCGTTTGTCACGCAAACAAACTCGAACCCATTAATACTCAGACATCTGTCAGGTTTAGTTCAGTTGCCACCTTGGAAATGTCATGTTTCTTTCCGAGTAAAGCTCTGCTGGAATCCCCTTCCCGAGCTTTGAATAGATTTGACTGATGGCTTGTTGTTCCTTCGCCGGGGGCAACATTGTCTCAGATCCCCTGGTTGACTGAGTTTACATGTGTTTACATGGACTTTAGTAACCCGGTCCTGAGGTTTGCACCGGTTCTGATCTTGCTTTGGATATAGTAGTTACACCGTCATACAGAAATCTGGTCTCCCTATACGTTGTAAATATCAGTATCCCGGTTACAGTTGATGTCGCAATTGACCTGACTTATATGTGTTGGGAAACCAGCGTCCTGTTTACTACAGACTTGAAAACAGTTTGATGCCTCCTCCCAACGTTTGTACTCAGCATATTTAAATCTTTCATTACCAGAACAAAACAAACATTCAAAAACCTGAGTATGATACATTTAACAGCATCTTAGTTTCTTTCACAGCAGCTGGAATGTTTGGGTTTCTTAAAACCTGATTAAGGACTTATTCAAGTTTCTGAAACAGATGATTTACTTTCAGAATCACAAAACTGTTTATTTCAACACCCTGATTATAACCGGGATGTCTGAGTGCTGTATACACTGTCACTGCTGCTCCATGTGAGAGAGCTGAACCTAAAGAACAGCTGTTTAGATTCTCATTAAGTTTTATGGGCTTTAACAATGAGGCTGGAGGTACACAGTGTGTTGATCATATGTTCAGGTTTAAGAAAAAAAATAGGATAAGGGCTCAACATCCATCCATCCGTCCGTCCATTCATCCATCCATCCATTATCTTCCGCTTATCCGGGGCGGGGCGCGGGTTCAGCAGGCAGAGCAAGTCGTTCCAGACTTCCCTCCCCCCAGCGACGCTTCCCAGCTCTTCCTGGGGGATCCCGAGGCGTTCCCAGGCCAGCCGAGAGATATAATCCCTCCGGCGGGTTCTGGGTCTGCCCCGGGGGCTTCTCCCAGGTGGGCGTGTTCGGTAGACCTCCAGAGGAAGCCTCTCTAGAGGCATCCGAATCAGATGTCCATATCACCTCAACTGGCTCCTTTCGATGCGAAGGAGCAGCGGCTCTACGCCATGCTCCATCTAGATGTCCGAGCTCCTCACCCTATGTCTAAGGTTGAGCCCAGCCACCCTGTGGAGGAAGCTCATTTCGGCCGCTTGTATCCGCGATCTCATTCTTTTGGTCATGACCCAAAGCTCGTAACCATAGGTGAGGGTTGGGACGTAGATGGACTGGTAAATTGAGAGCTTCGCCTTGCGGCTCAGCTCTCTCTTCACTATGACAGTCCGGTACAGCGCCCGCATTACTCCTGATGTCGCATTGAGCCTCCTGTCCAAATTTTGTCCAAATTCTGCCTGATATTTGGTCTGTTACATTTATTAAATAAACTGAACTTAACTCTTTATAGGGCATGCCTTAAAATACTTTGAAAATGAACATTTCAACCCCGGGGTGTTACTGAAGGATGTTTCAAGATATTTTTACTTTTGTGACTTTAATGTTGCAAATCAAGATTATTAATGTTCCCACATATGGTAACTTGCCCGTCTATGGTTAAAAAAAAAAAAGAAGAAATTTATAATAAATAAAAGAAAAAGCAGCAAACTGCAAAAAGCATTTATTGAGAAACATTTTAGTTTGAGGTAATGACACACAACCTGTAACATTTTTCTTGGAGTAGTGGCATTGGCACTAATCTCAAAAAATAAATCAAAATGGAGTTCAATTCAAACCAGTAATAAAGCGTTTATAAAGTGCCTGGAACATTTGATTCGTGACATTTACAGCAACATCATTATCACGTTGAAGAGGAACCTGTATAAGAATCTGCAGTCACAGATGTGTTGTAGATCAAGTGTGGCACATTGCAGTCTAATTGCATTTTCAGTTTTTGATATTGCCGCTAATATAAAAGCTAAATCAAAGGTCACATGGTTCTTCAACCTCAAGGAGGGCACAGGGTGGATATATTGAACGTCCAAGGAAGTTACCAAATATGGTCACGTATGTTAACAATATTAATGAGGGTGGCTTGTTGTCATCTAATTAAATGGAGACAAATTATTAGGAACACTTTTCAGTAGAACTCAAAACCTGCAGCCTTGAAAATGACCTGAAGTTTGAATCAGCGTCTCCCTAAACAAAACTGAAAATTATCACCTTCATAAGATTTATTGCAAATTTATGCACAACACCGCAGCAGTATGTACCTTCAATTACCAACCGAGTGGATGTTGGTGTTTTCTTTTAATTAAATTAAATAAATTTCTTTATTACAAGCGTACCGTGAGCTATACCCATCTAAACATAGCAATTACTAGGCGGTTCTGGATGGAACTTTCTAAGCAATCATGCAAAAGCTTTTGTGGTGATTGAAGGGAGTTTGTTTCCACTGTGTGATTACTGACAACTGTTTACACCTGAGTGTAACAGTGTGACTGTCAGGTTTGTAGAGGAAACTTCCAAGGATCTGCCTGCTATAGAGGGAGGGGGGAAAAAAAGAGAGAAGAAAGACTTTTGCAAATGTTATTCCCGGCGTGAATCCCTCCGTGCCTCTGTTACACATGCTTCTGCACAACAGCACAGCGAGGACGACGCAGTACAATGCGGTACTATAGTGTTTTCCCTCATGACTGCTGAAAAACCCGCACATGACTGTATTCTAAACAGGCTTTCAGTTCATTTAAACATCTTGCAGTTATAATGGAGGGAAAAGAATCCACCTTAAGTGAGCTCTTGGAGCAGAGCCGGATTTAGCATGCTGCTGAGACACTTGAAGTTTTTTAGAGATGCACAACGGAAGAAGATCAAACCACTGACCTTCTGGTTGTGTAACCTCTTGTGTTTACTCGATGCACAAAAAGCCTTCATTTCGCTGTGTGACGACCAACTGCTCACAAAAAGAAAAAAGAAAGCACAGATAGTTTGACGATGGCTACTAGTTTTTCCAATAAACTGTGGCCGTGAGCATGAACAAAGTGAAAGCAGCTCAATGCAGTTCAGTCATCAGCAATAGCGCTTTTCTGCTTTGACGTGATATGTTCAGTTCAGTCAGAACCACCTAATTTGTTCTTGAAAGGCTGATTCAAGGTTTGCAGTATTTAAAACAAACACATCATTTACATGTATTCATTCACATGCATAAGAACAGAAATGATAGCCATTCCTGAAGCGTGTAGATGAAGCTTTGCCTGCAGAGTTTGCATGTCATTTTCTTAGGATTGTCCTTTACCCTCTTGAAATGATCCCACACTTTGAATTTCCTGCCCGATACTGTACATGTAATTACTGTCTAATAACCTCAGGGACCGAGTGACTTCACTTGCTGTGGAGTTTTATTAGTTTCTGCAGCCAGCCAGTTAAAACTTGGTGAACTAAGGCCTTGTTCACCCGAATACCTCCATCCATCCATTATCTATACAACGCTTAAACCTCACTACAGTCTATCCCAGCTGACTTAGGGTGAAGGCAGGGGACACCCTGGACAGGTCACCAGTCCATCACAGGGCTACACTTAGAGACAGACAACCAAGCACACTCACATTCACACCTACGGACAATTTAGAATCACCAATTAACCTCAACATGTTTTTGGACCTTGTGGGAGGAAGCCAGAGAACCCGGAGAGAACCCATGCTGCACGAGGAGAACATGCCAACTCCACACAGAAAGATCCCAGGTGTTCTCACTGGGATGCGAACCGGCGACCTTCTAGCTGCGGGGCGACGGTGCTAACCACCGAGTCACCTTGCAGCCCACCCGAATACATATATATTTTTAATAAAAACAAAATTTTCATCAATGTTTGGGCCTCTCATCCACATACAAACAACATTTTATATCACTCAAACTGAGTCATTCAAAAACTGTAGCTTCTGGGTATCTGTGTTTAATGTGTGCATGCCCATTGTTGCTGTGTTTAATCAGCATGTGCCATTAGTGCCATTACATTTACAACAAGAAGAATGGCATACATATATTGTTTTTTTTTCAAGTTTTGGTTAGCACCAGTTATTACAAGTTTGTAACCTAACTTACTTTATGTCAACATTTCACCAAAAGCCTTAGCATCCACACTTTAAAATCCGCAGAATCAATGAAATGACAGAATTGTCTTCTCTGATATTTGGCGTATCGTTGATGATGACTGACCTAGCGTGCTTTCTGTAGCCTTTGTCGTCATTTTCATGTCCACTGAGGCATTTTGTAAAATGATGGATGTTTGGACAGAAACTTTCTTTTTAAACAAAGTTCAAGAATATCTGCTTAGAAGAATATCCATATTAGTGTATAGTGTACTGTTAGGAAGGGAATGGGAGCTACTGACGGGATGTTTCAGTGCTAGATCTTCATCAGGCAAATGGTTTGGTGCAAAGGTTCATTTACTAACGCGACCTGTGGTTTGTGTTCATTTATGTGTGTATACAGCAACACTGCGTCAATTCTGGAGGCTTAGATGCTAAACATATTTATGCACTGGGGAGGGTCGTGAGTAGATTTATTATTGATTTTTGCCTTGCTGTGTTTAACTTTATCTGCTAAATTTGCGTATTTTGTAGAACTTCTTCATAGACATTGCAGGTTCATCTACATATGCAACCTGTAAATCCAGGTTTTCTCAGAATGTGCCTCTGGCCCCGGGGCGGTTTAACACTCAGATCCTCGGAATGTACCGTTCTGTGTAAACAGTTTTTATGTAAACAGTGCTCGTATGATTCCTTCTTTCCGTATGTTCATAAAAATTGTGACGTTTTGTAAATCAGTATGGAAGGTTTGTTCATTTGCTGCAGAGTTACTATTTAAGACGACTTCTGTTTGCACTAAACCATTTGCCTGATGAAGGTTTAGCACCGAAACATCATGAATAAATGTATTTTTTGCAGGTTATGCAGAGTGCAGGAGTCTTTTTAAAAACGTTTGCTTGTCTCTCTGCACAATTGTCTCATGAAACAGAGACTTTTGTGTGAAAAAATGCAAATGCAATCATGAAGCTTTGCAAAACTACTATAAGCAGTAATAGCAATTGTTTAAAAAAAAGAAAGCCCATCTGGAGACTATTTTTACAAGGCGTTCTATAAGTGTTGCATTATGATCCATGTTACATACTTGACCCCATAAAAATAAACATCAATTAATTAAATCGGGACTCTCATGCCTGTCAGGAGGTTCCCCTGAACCCAGAACACTGCTCGCTCATTATTTTATCTTCTACTTTGACTGTTCAACACGAGAGGAGCAAAAAGGCGGCTTCGCTGTCATCCGCCACACTCCCAACCTGCAGCTCCGTTTGCAGCCAGAGTTCACTCAGATCTGTTTGCCTGTAGCGGTTTCACCCAACTGGTTCAGCGAAATACTTGAGCGGCTCAGTGCCCGGAGTTTAACCTCTCTGAGGTTCGACACAGTTTTCCAGCATGTGTTAGTCTATCCGAAACCAAACGAGATAAATGAAGTCACTTAATGGTGTGTGGGGGGGGGGGTGTCGGCCATCTGCCACCCAACTCACACTGCTCGTTCAGGACACACACACACTTCGACTCTGGCCGCGGTGAAGTCACATCCTCTTCTTCCTGTTCGTCTGTGGTTAGCCAGAAACGCTAGCAGGTTGCGTCTTTAAACAGCTCAGTGGTCAGCTGAACGTCACGCTGTTTTATTGTTCAGTTTCCTCCTCATAGCAGACTCTCATCTGTCTCTTTCTGCCTACAGTTTTTTTTTCTTTCTTTCTCACTCGCTCCCACTTGCTCAGCCTGTCCTCCTTGTGAACAGCTTGTTAGAGGGGGAAAAAAAAAACGAAGCAAATGAGCGCTAAGACTCTTCACATGACTGTCAAGCACGCGCCATCGAGTGTGCGTACCCCGTTGCACACAAATACAAAACCCCAAACACCTGCGTTCTATTTTCTTCTCATCCCTCCTCTTCAAAAAGCCTTTTTTCTCCACACTTCTGTTTTTTTTTTTTGTCTGATTTGGCACTCATCTTTGAAGTGAGCCTTCCTCGACTAAACCGCGTCAGTCCGACATGTGCGAACGCTTTATTTTCTGGGGCGATCATGTGAACGGGCTCTGCGTTAGGGTGGAGCTGACGAACGCATTGGTGGGCTTACAGTCTGCTTGTGGTGCATTATGGGATAGGTCCTTCCTCCCCTTTCCATCTGAGGGATCACATATCAGCCCTATTGGAAAATGGATGCTCGCATTAGCGCTCTTATACACAGTGCATACATGAGGATCATTATCTTGTTGAAAGGTCCACTTCCGGTTCAACTTTCAGACAGATGGCATCGCATTATCTTCAAGTACTCTCTCATGTGATGGAGAATTCATAGCTTGAATCAATCACTGCAAGCTGAGGCGGCGAAGGAACCCCGAATATTTCTACCGCCGTGCTTCACAGATAGTTTTTCTCTTGTAAAGGTTCATCGGCACATTATGCCAGAAGGCCTGCTCTTTACCTCCATGTTCGCTTGTAAACTCGACTTTTGCTCTAATGTTCTTTTTGGACGGCGAAGGCTTTTTTTTCCTGGCACGCCTCCCGCACAGGTTGAATTTGTGCAACCTCTGTGTGAACGTGGATGGAGCGCTTTGACGCCAACAGCTGCAGCAGTTACCTGCAGATCCTGTGATGAAACTCTGGGATTCTTGGAGTTTTTGTTTTTGCATCAAACTGTCTGTGCTGCTGGCTTGAATTTGCTGGAGCAGCCAGTCCCGGACAAGTCGTGGAGAAACTGCACCACTTGTAGATGATGTTATTCACAGTGGAGTGGTTTATTTCAAATAAACTGGACATGTTTTTTTTTTTATTCCCTAGCAAACTTGTAGTCATAAAGGCATTTTTTTCCCTGAATGCCTTAGAGAGCTCTTTAGATGCAGCAACAGCAAAGAGAACCCCAGACCCTGTATGTCAGAGGTTTATATAAGACAGGTTTCACCTTTTACTCCAAAGTGAAGCTCTAATTATTGGCAACACATCTGGAACTAATTTAGAATCCCTGTTTCTAGCTGTATGGATTTGAAGGGGTGATAAATGTAGGGATGTGTTCCAATATCCATCTGACAAACGACTGACCCAATACATAGCATGTCAGGAGGCAGTAGACTACAGTATGTAATCCAGAAGGCTTTTCTGGCCGTTCTGACCCACAATCCATCACGTAGCGGTGTCTCGGTTGAGTATTAACAAGCTGACGGCTCGTTTAGCACCACAGATTCCAGACAAAAGCTTAAAGTGTAGTGTTATGACCAAGTAAGTCCTGATTGTGTGCATTCTGCATGTAACAGTTTTGTAACAGCAGCTGTAGGAAGCAGGATGAAGTGTTGTTCAGAGATGTTGGGATGAACATTTTTCACAATTATATGGTGAAATGTTGCAGCAAAAGTCAAGGAACTGGTGGATTTGTTTGGATTTGCAACACAGGAATCTCTACAAATGTGTCTTGTATGTATCATAAAGGTAGTTTATTGTTTACAGTCCGTATCATCCAGAATCTTTAAACTTAACTGCACTCTTAATCGTTTTTGGAAACTGTATGTGTCTTCATTTGGCAGTTTACATCAGCAAGTGCTCAGGTGTAGCACTTCTAGCAGCCTGCAATCAAGGCATCTCTCTCTCTCTGTGTCTTTATTTCCACTCAGTCTGTCTCCTCCCGTCTCTGCCGGCTGGGCGGCTGACACACTGGAGGATGACAGGTCAGCAGGAATGACTGCAGTATAACTGGAGCTGGGCAGGGCTTTACTCAACAGCCTGTCTGCTCCTCCTCCATATGGTACCATCTCTCTCGCACATTACAACACACACACACACACACACACACACACACACACTCGCCCTCCAACACTCCAGCGCAAGAAGACGAGGGCGTTGCCTGCAGTGCATGACGGTTCGACGGCTGGTCTGTGACCCACGCGCAATGATGTCACTTTATGAAGTGGGGGTTGCGTGATCGTAGCTGTGTAGAAGGGTGAAAAAGCAGAGGGGAGGACTGTGGGAACCATTTGCATCTGGCTGTAAGTGAATTAGACTGGGAGGAGTAGGAGGGGGGGGGGGGGTTGTCTATACCAGACTGTTGAGCTGCAAGATGCTGCTGCTGCTGCTGAGACGACGAGGTCGAGCAGTGGGCAGCCAGCTCCTCTCTGTTCCGTTGAATGACAGGGTTTTAAATCCTCATCAAAAAAAAAAACAAGTGAAGGACAGCCGCGATTTTCACTCCACCAGCCAGCGTGGTCCTGACCCACATAACAGGGAATCTCATTAGTCACCCATTCAGATATTCAACGAGCATCGCAGACAGTTTTTTTTTTTTTTTTTACAGTTTTGTCAAACGCCTTCAGTCAGTCGGCCATGTAGCTACGTTATAGAGCCGGAGACGGTCATCCGAAGTTTATTTGGATTAAAATAGCAAAGATTCACTGGTTCCGACTTGTCAAATGTGAATACAGGCGTCCTCAAATGTATTCATACCCTTCCATTAAAGAAATTCACAATAGTCGCTCAAATAAGTAGAAACTGAAAAAAGTAATAATAAATAAAAATTTGCTAAATTATAATTTAGTGAAATATGACATTGCTTTTGAATTGTGGGTGAAAAGAATAATTTTAAAAAACAAAAGCAAAACTGTCCTGGACGAATGAGAGCACTTTGCTGATGAGCAGTGGGTCAAAATCCAAATAGCTGTCAACAGAAGTCTGATTGAGAGTTACAGAAAACACTTGATTGCAGTGATTGGCTCAAAGGGTTGTTCAACTAAATATTAGTTTAAGGGTCCCATCATACTTTTTTTTATTTATTTTATTTTATTATTATTTCTTTTGAATCACAATTCAAAAGCAATGTCATGATTTTCATTACATTTTTATTTATGATTACTTCAGTCAATTTCAACTTGTTTCAGTGACACCTGTTCTTTTCCTTCTTTAATGGGAGGATGTGAATACATTTGGGACGACTGTATTTTCTGGTCTTCTTTGGAATGGAATAACTTGACTGAATATCAAACTGTGTTGGACATTTTTTAAACATTTCATGACATGTTACAGACAAACATTGTTTCAGGCCTGCAAATAACAATTAATCCCGTTATCAGTTAAACAGATTATTTTTTCTATTAAGTGTTTCATGTGGTCATGACAAATAATACCCATCACAGTATCCTACAGCTCACAGGGAAATCTTCAAATGTCGGTCCAACACCTAGAAAGAAGACAAAGAAGGCAGCAAATCCACACAATTTTCAGGTTAATTCAGGAGTTATTTTCTCTTGACTCTACCTAAACAATTCATCAAAGTAACAGTCTGTCAGCAATCATTTCTAGTTGCTGCCCTACATAACTAGTCATATAATGAAGATATTGATTCTAAACCTCTTTGTTCTACATGAGCGGAGGGCTGAACGGCAGCTTTTTGCTTCTTGAGTCACATCCTGAACGAGCTTTTTTTGTCACATACCAGAAACGATCATGTACACTCCGGTTCGTCATTCAGCCTGTGTTGCATTTAGTCATTTAAAAGCAGCATGAAAGAGGTTTCCTTTTCACACCGAGTATCGTCATTACTCCTCGAAAATATCACATAAATTACTTTTTTTTCCCCACAAATGATCAGCTACACTTTAGAACCGTTTGATGATTCAGCCAGCGTCAGAATTACTTGTGTGTTTTTCGTCAGTTGGGGCCATTTGTGGTCCCACGTGAGCCCGTTTTGACGTGTTGCAAAGTTGACCCGGGTGCGATTCTGCTCCGCTAAACCCGAAGTCTGTCTCTACACATGGCCACACCAGTTAATTGCACATCTAGGAAGTGTCTCCGCAACCTTTTTACCCCGCCAAGAAATCAGCATTTTTTTTTTCTATTTGTCTAATTATTTTGTCAGCTAATTAGCTCAGTTTTCAGTCTGTTTACAAGTGAATTAGTCAGCAAGCAAATGAATGACTTTGTCGGTGGAAATACACACCTGAATTTTCTCAATAGAACTCCCACATTGCAACTCAAACACGAGAAGCTGCAATATGTTTCTGATCCAGACTGTTAACATGCATGTCACCGCACTCGGTTTGGACTGCACACGACTTGTAAAACAAAAGTCAGATCATAATGACTCGACTGCCACAGAGTGTTTTTTTTACTTCTTCTCTGCCTTATGTTCCCTCTCTGTTTCCGAAAACCACCCGTTTGTTCTTCTACACTGGGGTCCACGCTCTCCGAATGTTACACAAGCACTTTAGATCACAAAGCGCTGCGATAAAGATGAGGAGGAGGAGGAAGGGAAGATGGGAGACAATATGAACTATAATGGAGCTGTTAAAGCTTTATGCAATGCTTGAATTCCTACCCACCCTTGAGAAAGTCCATATGCACAACACATTTTCTACACGGACGCACTGCGTATGAATATAGATGGAGTGCTCCAGCAGGGTTCAGTGCCTACATTTGGTTCGAGTGGCCCTGGAAAGGCCTGTAGCTCTACGCTCTAGAGGACGCAAGATAATCTTTACTTTGTTCTCAGAGCTGGTTTAGCTGTCTGCTAACTGTTTTCTGCTTCCCACAGGTCATTTTCCTTTCGGTGCTTTTAATGTGGCGGGAAACAGGCCACACAATACTTGATTGTGTCATCTTCCAGCCTGTAGGATCGTTACTTCATTCATTAAGGAATGAATGAGCGTTTCTTTCTGTTTATTAGCATTCCTTTGCTGCTGGCGCATCCGTTTTTGCTCAAGTCTTGACAAGCTGGCACATCGACTTGTGACAGTGATGTCGTCGTCAATGAGATGATTGTCGAAGCCGATGACTAAGGATGTGTTTGCTGTCACAAGACTCAATAATTTAGTGGGTTTTTTTTTGCGAGGCCCATGTTGCGGCTATGACCCAGTAAGACTCAAAATAAAGCGTCTGTCCAATGGAAGACAATTTAAATATCCACAAACTCCATTTAAGAAACACGTCTGAAGCCTCCATGTAATGTGTCTTTTGTGTTTTGTCTCCTACAGAACCGCGAGCTGCAGATCATGAGGAAGTTGGACCACTGCAACATCGTCCGCCTGCGTTACTTCTTCTACTCCAGCGGAGACAAGGTCAGTCGGCTGCTTCGTACTCTTCACCCGCTGGCTTGTTTGAAAAAGAAACTTTGATCGATGAGGCCGAGACAGAACAAGGAAAAGGTTATAAGTCCTGATTTAAACGCGAATATAAAATGTGACTTTGGAGTGTCTTTTATCAATGCAGCTATAAACAGACAACAGATTCATGACGCCTGGTGCTGTATGCAGTAACTTAGCCACAGGTCTTAACTGGACTGATGCAGATCCAGTGTTTTGGGAAAGTCTGTAATACCCCTTTTCCACTGAGCTGGTTCCAGTGCTAGTTTGGAGCCTGACTTAGCACCAGTTCTTTGTGCTTCCACCACCTAAGCAGTGGCTCTAGGTTCTCAAGTCTGGTGCTTCGCAAACACCAACTCAAGAACGGAGTACGTCAGGGGCTGGGGGCGGGGTTATCGTGACCAACGAAACCGGTGGAAACACAGAATGGGACACACAAGCAGTGATTTGTGTTGTTGTTCGCCAGGACGTCTCTGGTCTGATCGCAGATGTATTGAAGTTTTACACAAATTGTTGTGCGCTGAAATCCGGTATAACTGTGTCACACCAGCAGCACCATAGTGGTGGAAAACAGTACTTTTTTAACTTCAGTGTGCTGCGGTATTTACGCTTAGAAATGTGGTCTTTTCATTAAAAAAAATGGAGCATAAGGAGTCGAGTTAGAGCCACGCCATACGTCGCTGCATACGTAGCTGTTTACCGAACAACGCTCGCATCGTTTTTTACCGGTGCAACCAACTTTCAGGGAACATTGGTAAATTATAGTATACCACAAAGGAAATGTTCAGCAGCTCATATGTTTTGCCTGTGACAAGGTGGGAAGTGTGACCAAATGAGAAAGTTGATTACACTGGTAAAAAAAAAAAAAAAAAGTTAGTTTGGAGTCCTGTGTGGACTTCCGTATGGCATGAGTGTTGTTCGATAAACGGCTACCAATGGCGTGGCTCTAATTCGGCTCCTTGCCAAAGGAAAAGCAAACAGGTTCTCAGGAGGTGCCAGATTTGAACCAATTAAGCACTGGCTCTAGCACCAGCAGCACCTGGTTCTTCTTGGTAGAAAAGGACTATAAAAGAAGTCATGTTAGCAACACGTAGCCACAAGGACATGCCGACTGTGGTGATGAGGTAACTGTAGTGAAGTGTCTACAAACGTTTCAGTGGCGCATCTATCCATTTGTTATGTATCATGTTCACAAAAAAAAAAAAGGAAATGAAGGCCTGGTTCATGCAACGTTACCACAGCGTCCTTCTACACCAGGGGTGTCGAACTCCAGTCCTCGAGGGCCGCAATCCTGCATGTTTCAGATGTTTCCCTCTTCCAACACACCTGATTCAAATGATCAGGATCGTTATCAGGCTTCTGCAGAGCTTGATGATGAGCTGATCATTTGAATAAACATCTGAAACATGCAGGATTGCGGCCCTCGAGGACCGCAGTTCGACACCCCTGTTCTACACCTTTCGCTCACCACTGCACCGTCGGTCTGGACAGTGAAGGTCACCAAGTTAGAATCAAGACACTTAGTCTAAAACTAGACGTCTCCAGACTAAAGCCTAATTATTAAATGAATAATAAGAACAAATACTTGAATTCGACTGGCAAGTTTCTGATCGTGGGGCAGCAAATATGTCCAAGAGGAGGAGACACAATACATCAAGAAATGCTTCTTTTATCATTTAAAATGTCAATTCATGGATTCCACTTTAATATTGTTGGATAATCGGGCCACACCTGTGAAGAAAATCAGAATTAAATCAGATTTTAACCTGTTGAGCCTCACTACAGTGTTACATCTCAAGTACGTCTCCTCCTGCTGGCATTATTTTTGATTTAACTGATTGTTTTCTGTAAACTTGGCGTATTTCTCTCCTTGCTCTGATTGTGACGACTTGAAAAACGATTCTTTTAAGAACAATTTTTCATCTTCAAGAGCACTTTAAGGTCCACTGGACTCTGTGTTTTTAAACGGCTTCAATCAGAGCAGTGAAATAACTTTGCAGTCAATCTCTTGTTGTCCCTGGGAATTAGTTTTTCCTCTTTGAGTTTTTCTTTTTTGGTATTTTCCGTATTGCCTCTCGCGCCGTCTCTGCCTGTCAGAAGCGTCGTCTCTGGTCGTACGTCTGCCTCCAGGCCCTGTTATTCCTAATAAATATAATGGTACACGGAGGCGGCCGTGACAGGGAAGTCCCCTCTCTGCCCCGCTGTCCGTCTCAGTCGACCGTCGGAGGTCCCCTGGAGACTACAAGGCTGGAATATGTCATTCAGCGAGCTGACAAACAGGCAGAGGCCTGCGTGTCAAATATAGACACACATGGACTTGGCACACATGCTGTCGGGACTATACCCATGACGCTGCAGTTTGGAATGCTCCCCTGTTGCGCACCTACCGAGGCCAAGAGAGCCGTTGAGGATTATATGGGAGGGCCGACCGGGAGGGTGGGAGGGAGGGGAGGACTGGAAAGATGGTCAAGGGGCATCTATTTGCCCGACTAGAGGGTGTCGGCTAATTATAGATTTACTCGAGCCCTCCCCTTCCTGTTGGAAGCTCCGCCCCCTTATTCCCCACCCCTCGCCTGGTGCCATGTGCCCGTTGACCTCTGGGAGTCACGGCTAATTCTTGGTATACTGACACACTGGCAGGTGCAAAGAAAAAAAAAAAGAAAGAAAAAGACGCTTCCTAACTTGACTTTGCGCTGCTTTTTTTTTCTTTTTTCTTTTTGATTATGTTCTTTCACCTTTGCACCGTTTTAAATCCCCCACTACTGTGCTCCCTTTCATGTATCCATGCCTCCTCCCTCCTCCTTCCTCCCCCCCTCGCTCTATCACTCAGCTAATTATGGAGACTGGCACCATGTTGTTGGTATGGGGATTTACCACCGACACAGAGAGGAGGTGGAGGCTGAGTGAAGTAGGCAAAAGGTAATGTCAGGGGTTAGTGGGCGGATGGAGAGTTTCCGACAGGTTGGTGGATGGTTGGCAGATGTTCAGAATGAAAAGAGAAATAAATGAATAAGAGGCCGAAACAGAGATAATGTAGGTGTCCTGAAACGAGGGCTCCAGCCGGCTGCAGATGTGAGACGGGCTGTTGCTACTCCGTTTGCCAGCATGTGCACAGGTAGTCTTATGTAAGCGCTGGCATGTGGCGTGCCTGATGCACACAGTGTGCTTTTGCTTTTACCCTTTCACCACTTGTATAATAGCGTGTTTAAACAGAAGGCCACTGGTCCAAACAGCGTAGGCAGGTAAGCAAATAGTCACTTGACTTTTACCTCTTCAAAACAAGTAGTAAAGGTAAGATGCTGCCTCTCAAAATCGCATCCATTAGGGGAGGGGGGGACAAAATGCACACAGTTGCTTCCAGTAGCCTGTGTTGATTCTCTGATGTATGCATTGTGGCAGTCGGTTAAAGCTGCTGCTGTTATTTCAAATTTTGGTGCTTGTTACAAATGTGAGTCACAGAATTTACCAACCAGTGGGAACATGGTGACGGATCAATAATGAACCTGGTCGTCTAAATAATAATAAATAGTCTCCAAAACGTTACACGACAAACTAGATTTGTACAAACAGGTAGTGTGAGAATACAGCTATAGTCGTTACTGTTGAACTGTAGTGTCATATATCATAATCGAATAATGTGCAGATACATAACACCAAGCTGGAGATTTGAGGCCCCGTAGGTTCACTCGCCCACTTTACCTGCTTGTAAATTAGTGGTGATGGAACGGTCTGCTGGTTTTCTGTGCTGATGATTCCTAATGAACATCTTATCTTAAAGGCCTCTCAAGAATAAGCTCAGTCAGTCATGAGGGCAAAAAATACTTTCACCTTCTGCTGATGTCCTTTCTCACTATTTATATGTAGACTTTTGCCTCTTTTATACAAAAATATTAAAAAATTATGATAAATACTGCCTATAAGAAGAACCCTATTTATGTGCTGGCTTTTTTTGTTTACACTGAACCAAACAAATCTGGTTCGAGTGTGTGATTTTTTTTTTTTAAAAAAAAGGAATGTTAAGACACTTAAAAAAAAAAAAAAAAAGTTACAATTTTTTTTAATTGGAGGTTTTTTGCGCAATTAATAAAATTATAGAATAAAAGTATACATTTACACATTGACTGTAAAAAAAAACAAGACAAAACAACACTGACCAAAAGAAAAACTGTTCATAGTGTCTACATTGACGGTTTGTATTTTTACGTGGTCATTCATCCTTGTTTGACTGTAAAATATTTTTTTTTAAAAAAACTATATTTATTAATTAAAAATATTGGTCTCTTACAGATACTGAAAAGAAACATATTGAAAAATTGTAAATCATCTTTCACTGTTATTTTTTTATTTTTCTACAGATTTTTTTTGGATTTTGGTAAATTATTAAGACATAATATTGAAGAAAATCACTGGAAAAAAAAGCATTTGCTGTTATTTTCCCTTTTTTAATTTTGTTTTTTCTTAACCTATTTTCTTTTCTGGCATCCTTGCTGCTAGATTTAATTTTTTTTTATATTGAATCTTTCGTCCAGTGCAGGCTTTATAAAAAGGAGCTAATGTGTCATCCTAAATCTGTAGTTATTTAAGATTCTGGTGCACATTCGGAAACAAATGTGTTTACTCCAAGAAGTAAAAACAAACTGATTCACTGGGAACCTGAATCATTACAGCAGCTTGTTGGTGCACTTGATATACAGAGCATTTAAATATGACTGGGTATGAATATAAAACGCAGGCAGAGCAGGGGGATCAGGGGCCCGCTGGTCATTTCTGCCGCTGGGCTTCCTAGCGGTTTAATCCGGATGCGACCATCCCGGTGCCATCAGGCAGCCTGAATCGTTGAACCCTACATACAAGAAATGTATTCCAAACACACTGGCGGATGCTAATAGACAGTCTGTGGCTGAGCAGCGCTGCTTCCGGGTAGTGACTCAGGTCCAGCGAGTTGGTCGAGCTGCCACATTATTTTGCAGGAATCTGGCTGTGTCCCCTGCACATATTTCCAGGCCTGCTCTTGGATGCATGGTGCCATGTTGCAAGCGTCCTCATTAGTGTGTGTCAAAATAAGGATTCGTTCACCGTATGTCCCTCCAGCGCAAACTCATTAACGCCGACTAAATTTCTCAAATCATATGGATCGGAGAGAGATGCTTCCTAAGTGTCGACTTACGTAATGTGTCAGGTGTGATTGCAGCAAGAGGTGCAAGATCAGGAAGCACAAACATACGCCAACAGAGGCTACGCTTGTGGAAACCCACATGTGTGTTACATGCTCTCCAGTCTTTTTGCACAGCATTTGCATGGCATTTTGTGTTGCCAGTTGTTCAGGTGCATGCGTTTTTCTCACCAAATTAGAGGCTGAATTATTTAGCTGGGAGTGAACAAGGAGCCAATCAGAGCTCCGCCTGGCTAACCTTCTGGGAACAAGCCAAGGAAGTGGCTTTGTAGTGAGGCAGGAAGTGAGTCATCGCTGTTGCTAGGCTAAATATAGCTTTGGTGGCGCTAGCAGGAGGCGGAACAGCCTCTCCAGCCGTCACAAATGTTATCAATGGGAGTTTTTGCTGCTGAAAGGGAAATTACTGCACACGCTAATGGAGAGGAGAGGAGAGAGAGAGACGCGCAGAAAGAGTGCTGAGGAGTGAAAGTGATGCCAGCGACAGATTAGAATGCAAAACGAAGCTATCCAGTGCCAATGTGCTGTTTGGGGAAATGCTGCTCATCGTCACCACTGTAGGCAACCCTGTGTGTGTGTGTGTGTGTGTGTGTGCCTCCCAGTCTTCTCCTGATTTCACTCCCTCACCCTATATATGTGTAATTATCTGAGCGGGAGAGAGCAGTCACCGCAAAGCAGGACATTGAGCTGACAGAAGTGTACCGTACAGTCTGTCTGGGAGCTTTTCACAGGGCCCCGGCTTCACTGATTGTGCTTTGCAGACCTGCGGGGAGCCAGCGCCTAAGCTGCATGTCGAGCAGACTGGTAACACTGCTAACAGATGGGGGGGGGGAGAGAGGAGGCAAAAGGATACGGAAAGTCAATTCCACATCAGATAGAAGGAGAAGCAAGATGTAATTGATTTAGTGGAATTTGGAAGGCCTCCTTTACTACCTGAGGCCTGATGTCTCACAGCTGTGTTCGGTGGTTGGACACTGGTCAGCTGTAGGAGTCAGAGACGCAGTTAGACGGAGCAGAAAGAGCTGTTATCTCAAAGATGTAGTGACCATAAAACACATTATGACACTGATATGCTTTCTGCAAATTAGCACTCCTGGTTATGAGTGTGGTGATGCAAAAGGAGCCGGATTTTCCACTGGGTCATAGTTAACCCTTAAGCTGGTGATGGTGGATATATTTGGCATGTACAGAAGCAGTTTGTCACAGGATTACAAGCCCCTAAACACTGCGTATACACTCAGATTTATTCAAACCCTTCAATTAAAGAAGGAAAAAAAAGAACTGAAATAAGTTGAAATTGAAGAAAAAATTAAGTAAATAAAAAATTAATGAAAATCTTGACATTGCTTTTGAATTGTGGTTCAACAGAAATATTAAAGAAAGCAAATAAATAAATAAAAATAAGCATGATGGGACCTGTAAACTAATATTTTATTGAACAACCCTTTGAGCCAATCACTGCAATCAAGTGTTTTCTGTAACTCTCAATCAGACTTCTTCTGTTTTTTTTTTAAATTATTCTTTTCAACCACAATTCAAAAGCAATGTCTTATTTCACTAAGTTATAATTTAGCAAATTTTTATTTATTATTACTTTTTTCCGTTTCTAGTTATTTGAGTGACTGTTGTGAATTTTGCCTTTTCTTTAATGGAAGTACTGTACTGTCGACTGTACTGAAATCTCCTGAAATGCCACAGCTGCAGGTGAGCTTTAATACTGTATCATCTTGGCAGTCAGTGAAAGAAGCATCATCAGTTAATTACAGGTAAATGAATCGTTTACAGTTTAAAACCTCAAAAGAGAACGCTGGCAATAGTCTACGTTTTATTTTCTCTGAGCAAATCCTATAAAAAAAACAAAAAACCCAACAATGAATTGATCCCACTAACAAGCATTCTCCAGAGCCAGATATAGCTCATCCCTCTCCTCCATATGCTTGAGTCGCTTTCCAGCAACTATTTAAAACACATCAGTGAGCCGCATTGTTGCACTGGTTGACATGTTCTCTCATTACCACAACCGTGGCCGGTGTCGTTTATTTTGGGACGGTCCCACATCACCATTCTGATGCCATAAATACTGACTGGAGTACCAAATGTGTATCGATGCCGTGATGGAAATAGTCCCCCCCCCCCCTGCACAAATCCACTGTTTATTCCAGTTTGAGTAATGGTGACAGTGTGCAGCTTTCCTAGAAAGTTACGAAGCATTTTTTTCCTAGAAGCCAGGTTTATGTGAGTAAACGTCTTCAGGAGGACCAATGATGATGATTTTGGGCTTTTAAAGAAATATTTTTAGGAGTGAAATATAAGAAAAAATATAAAATAATGATGCCAGATTTGTCTTTATTACGCTTCACTAGACTCCACTAATCACAGGTTCAGCCTTTCCACTAATAGCTGATTTATTCATCCCATCGCCCAACCCCTTAACCAGGCCAAAGTGTTCCACGCAGCGAGCTCCGTTCCTCCTAACACGGCATCAGGGACAAGCGGACTAGCTGTGAATGCATGAATGAGTTTGTGACTAATCTCCTTTGTGACTCTATAAGGTGCTTTGTATCTAAAAATATATCTTAACTCTTGCGTTTGCCCGTGATTTTCAGCGGTGATTTATTAGTCTCGAAACAATAGTCTCGCTAAAGAAACCGTGATGGTTTTAGTCTCGGCCAGCTGTGGCCAGAATCAAAGGGAAAAAGGAAGTCCTAGAATAATTGGGTGGAGAACCCTCGCGTCCAAGCATCCTTTCAGGGTCAGCGTGCTCCGGAGCAGAACGTGAACCGCCCCGCCCTCCCGACACCGGCCCCGTCCAACCAGGAAGCCAGGAAATGATGTCACTGTCTGCGGCCACCGTTTAAGCACAGGCCGTCATGACGCATTGGATGTGTGCTTCCTGCCCTCGGGGGGAGACACAATGGATCCCCAGTTAGAGTATGAAAAAAAAACCATCAGTTACATCAGCCCCGAAAACAGCTTCTTTTATCAGGAGAAGATGCCTCACCGCTAAGAAGCTGGAAAGTGATCATTTGGCAGCTGAATGGGATTTCATTTTTGTTCGATTTTTCTTGTCTTGCTTCATATTGCATTTCTGGTTTATATATGTGTTCTCATGTTTGACCTCTTTGTTTTTTTCTTGTTCTCTCTCCAACAGAAAGATGAAGTGTATTTGAATCTGGTTCTGGACTACGTTCCCGAGACGGTCTACAGAGTGGCCAGACACTACAGCCGAGCCAAACAGACTCTGCCCATGGTTTATGTCAAGGTATATAATATGTGTGTGTGTGTGTGTGTGTGTGTGTGTGTGTGTGTGTGTCCAGAATAGTCAAGGCGAGAAGCGTTCATTTAATTACCTCGTGTTAATTAAGACTGGGAAAAGACACTCTTAAACATCCTATAGAGTGTCCTATATATCTTTCTTGAATCATATAAACTGTCTCCGTAGAATCCTGTGACAGTGTCTTCACACTGACAGCACTGAGGTTTTTTCTGTTTGTTGCCTGTCAAAGCATTTCTTGTCCAACGTACACACTGATTAGACCAAAGCATGTCATTTGGGTGTCATGGTGCAGCCTACATTTTTAATTACTTGACCATACTTGTCTGCTCTGGATAAAGCAGCTCAGCCCAGTTCAGCAAAAAAAAAAAAAAAAAGAAGTCCCTGAAATTCTGTGAAGTGACTGCTGGTAACAAATGAGTCATTACAGGCCGAGGAGCACATCATTTTTTTGTTTCTCACCAAAGATTGAGCTAATTTGCATAAATAAACAGATTTTGATGAAATGTCACAATTTTAAGCTTAGATTTGGTTTAGATTAGATTCCTTTATTGTCATTGTCTACAGGGAGCATAAACAACGAGATCATGGAAACGGGAATACAATACATACAGACGATAAAATAAACAGTAAAGACACAGTAAAAATAAAACCTATGCCCCATATATATAAGTGCAGAGTGTAGTGAATATTGAAGTTATTGCACAAATTTGAAAATTGCACATCACTGGTTCTTGCACATTTGATGATGATTGCACATTTGAAGTGTGCATCACAGATGAGTAATTAAAGGTTCATCTCAAAGCTGAAAGTCCAAAGATTCGTCCTGTTTTTTTAGTTTTTGGGTGTCATGAATGAAATAATTTCAGCATTTTTTTTCGTAAAAATAAAGGTATATAATTCCTTACAATTCATGCAGGAGTTTGGAATGGGGCTGCAAGGTGGCTCAGTGGTTAGCATCGTTGCCTCGCAGCAAGAAGGTTGTCAGTTCTTGTCCTGGTGAGGACACCCGGGATCTTTCTGTGTGGAGTTTGCATGTCCTCTCCGGATTCTTGGGCTTCCTCCCACACAGACCAAAAACATGTTGAGGTTAATTGGTGATTTTAAATTGTCCGTAGGTGTGAATGTGAGTGTGCTTGGTTGTCTGTCTCTAAGTGTGGCCCTGTGATAGACTGGTGACCTGTCCAGGGTGTCCCCAGCCTTCACCCTAAGTCAGCTGGGATAGACTCCAGCCCCCTGAGACCCTAGTGAGGATTAAGCGGTCTATAGATAATGGATAGATGTACGGAGTTTAGAATGTGAGATTTTGGATAGCTGTTATTTTGGATCTTTATTTGAAAACCAAATAAGTAAATAAATAATTGTAGGTACTTAATAAATGATCCTCTTTCCCGGAGTGTATTCAAAGTTACATTTAGGATAGTTTCATTGAATTTACCGCCCTAAACTCTGTACATGACACACATCAATCTATTTTTGTATGACGCATGAAGCGTGTGATAAATTTTTGTTTTTTTTAAGATCTAAATCTGCTTTTTCTTTCCCAGTTTTTCACTTAAACGTCATTACCTTTGTGTATCTTGTGTTAAACAACATTGTTCACNCTTTGTGTATCTTGTGTTAAACAACATTGTTCACATAACAAAACCATAACGTGAACAACAAAAAATGCAAGAACAGAACTGCATTTATCACATATTTGCACTTTTTCACTCTGTGTAAAACGTTCCTGCTGTGCTTGTTTGTGCACGGATAAGACTTTTAAGGCATTTTGTCTGGCTGTCACAGATGTGTGACACAAATGTGAGAAGAACCCACGAAGGCAAAAAGCATCGTTGCACACCTTCAGTCTTTCCTCTGTCTGTGAAAGAATAATAAACACCTACACTTAATGAGCCTCACCGGACAGAAGAAACACTCAGTTACCTGCCCAGCACAATATGAATATTCATTTATTAAGAAATGAGAGGTTGAAAGAGCACAAATATAATGACTAAGATTGAGATTGCGAGTTTTAAAGAATAAATTAAGGATTATTTTGAAGTCTTAAAAGTTTAAAAAACACATAAATGTAAACGTGTATTTCACGCAGAACCAAATGTTCCATTTTTGTGTGCAGCGTCCACCATAATCGTGAGTTTCTGATAGAACGAGAGGACGAGGTTGTGCAGCTGCAGAAACATGTTCTATTTTATCTTTACAAGGCCTGGTTAACAAGCTTCACCGTCGTCTAAACATCTGCTGATAAAACGTTGTGCACTTGACCGGACCGAAATAGATTCTTAAGTGGTTGTTTCTAGACTTAACTCTGCAATGAAAACTGAGCTTTCTGTAACTGCCTTAACCTTTGTGTGTGTGTGTGTGTGTGTTTCCCTCTGCAGTTGTACATGTACCAGCTGTTCAGGAGCCTGGCGTACATCCATTCGTTCGGTATCTGCCATCGGGACATCAAACCCCAGAATCTGCTGCTGGACCCGGAGACGGCCGTGCTCAAGCTCTGCGACTTTGGCAGGTTAGATAAACTTCTGTGTTTTACAGTGGTCTGCTTTATCCTGGAACCTAAAGGAATAGTTTGACATTCCAAAAAATATGCTTATTTGCTTTATTTCCCAGAGTTAGATTGATACCGCCGTCATGTCTGAGCAGTAAAGCAGAATCTGGCACCAGAGCTTCGCGTAGCTTTGCCAGGAAACCGGTAGCTTGGCTCTAGGAATAAGAAAAAAAAGCAATAAAATCTGTCTACATGCACCTGCAAATCTCACTAATCAACATGTACGTCTTATTCCTTGTCTCTGCTGGTTACTTGGCAAACTTAAGTTACTGTGCCGTGCCAGGAAATGGCCCAACATACATCCTCATGTACTACGGCTATATGTTAAGTATGTTTGGAAGGAAATGAGATGTCGTGGACGAGGCACTCAAAGCAAAAAAGACAGCTTTAGAGTTTACAAAAGATAAATTTATTTTCTCCAGCAAAAAATAGATTGTACAAAATAAAAAAAAAACAAAACTGAAAGTACTGTAGTCCCAGTTGTAGGGCCCTTTAATCCGTTGAACACTACAGCCCGCGAGACCGGTCTGCTACTTTCACCCCGTCTACCCTGCAGACCAGTATAGCGGCTCTGGTATATGGCGATTCCTGTTACGTTCATTTTGATTGTCTATCAGTGGGAATCCCCCGTATGTGAACAAGAGATTCAGTCATGAAATAATTATGCAAATAGTTATAATAGTCATAATTGCATACAGGGGGGCGCCGCTAGGCAAAAAGGCCAAGAAAAATAACTTATAAAAAATAAAAAAGTTTGTATAATTGCATACAGGGTTCTCACCAGCGTCATAACAGAGTAACGACCCGTTACGCTGCGGCCTGAAAAAATTATGCTGCAAATTGGGCAAATACAAAGTTACTTAGTGTTGAAAGGGTTAAAAGAAGTCAACAAAATAAAACTCTTCTGAAAAATAAGGCTGACAAAACTGGACATTAGCTCAACTAACAGACCTGCCAGACTGAGGGCAACATATATACTGGATGATCAGACCAAATTTAACGCATGGGGGGAAACTATATAGGCAACAACGAAAACTAATACAAAGAAACCCAAATCCCCCCCCATGATGTCAGAGCTATTGGTCTGGTCTGTGAGAGGGCCTTCAGAATAAAGCCATGCTCCGCCCTCAGCCCTGTGTCCAACCAGGAAGTGCCACGCAGGAGCCAGATAACTCAAAGAAAAGAGAAATGAATTAATAGCAAAATGACAAACAATGTAGACTAAACGTGTGCCCTCCATCTAGAAAACAGTGTTGTCAAAATGTTCATAAACCAGTTTTTAATGTGTGTGTATGTCATTTAAGTGACTGTAACTTAAAGTGGTGATGGTGTTTGTCAGTGTGTGGATCCGTCCCTCCTGTATGGGCACGGCCATCACATGAGACTAGCTGTTTTTAACGCTGTAGCTTCATCTGGCTTGGTAGTTACTATACGAAAACTCTTCTCATTATCAACCCTCAATCAGCTTATTTCTCAAAAAGTCAAACTACTGATTTAAAGAGTTTATACGCTGAGATTCTACAAAGCGTTTATATCACCACAGACCTATAAAACAGGTTAAGCTGAGGGAGGACTGATTTAATTTTTCATGAAACGAGTTTGAATTTAGCCACGATGTGAAGCTCCTCTCCAGTTTGGCAGTAAATCTCATACTGTTACACACTGTCATTTGCAATAAGTAGGCAGTAGTGTAATATTTCAGCCTGTGCTTAAATCCTGATCACAGACTGTTTCTTCGGGTTAATATTTCCAGAGTGGAGATTGTGATAATGATGATTATATGCTTTGATTTTTTTTTTTTTGTGCGCAGTGCTAAGCAGCTGGTCCGCGGAGAGCCCAACGTGTCCTACATCTGCTCTCGCTACTACCGAGCCCCTGAGCTCATCTTTGGTGCCACTGACTACACTTCCAGCATAGGTAGGCTGACTCCAGCTGTCACCGTCCACATTTAACCCCAGAGCTACTCGCTAAGCTTTGCCTCAGCCTCAAATCATGTCGTTACTCATGATTTCTACAGCCGTCTTCAAATGTATTCATATCCTCATTGCTTTTGAATTTTGGTTTAAAATAATTGTTTTTTAAAAAAGGGAAAAACAAGCATGATGGGACCCACTAACTAATATTTTGTTGAACAACCCTTTGAGCCAATCACTGCAATCAAGTGTTTTCTGTAACTCTCAATCAGACTTCTGTTGTTTTGATTTTGGTCCACTGCTCATCAGCAAAGTGCTCTCATTTGCCCGGGACAGTTTTTTTTATTTATTTTTAATTATTCTTTTCACCCACAATTCAAAAGCAATGTCTTATTTCACTAAATCCTAATTTAGCACATTTTTATTTATTAGTACTTTTTTCAGTTTCTAGTTATTTGAGTGACTATTGTGAATTTTGCCTTTTCTTTATTGGAAGGGTATGAATAAATCTGAGGACGACAGTAGACAGACATATAGTGACAACAGAATATTGTGAGATTTTCTGTGTTACTTGCTGCCTTATGGTCATGCCTGCTCCTCTGTGTCTAAATGTGACTTCTTTTTCTTTTTTGGTGACCTGCCTTTTCCTTTTAGATGTGTGGTCAGCCGGCTGCGTACTGGCAGAGCTGTTGCTAGGACAACCAATCTTCCCTGGTGACAGTGGAGTGGATCAGTTGGTTGAAATTATCAAGGTAAGGCTGACCCACATGGTGTGAAATTATCAGGCACGCTATTAAGAATGGGCTGCAAGGTGGAGCAGTGGTTAGCACTGTTGCTTCGCAGCAAGAAGGTTGCCGGTTTGTGTCCTGGTGAGGACACCCGGGATCTTTCTGCGTGGAGTTTGCATGTTCTCCCCGTGTAGCGTGGGCTTTCTCCAGCTTCCGCCCACACAGTCCAAGAACATGTTGAGGTTAACTGGTGATTCTAAATTGTCAGCTGGGATAGACTCCAGCCCCCCCGCGACCTTAGTGAGGATTAAGCTGTGTATAGATAATGCATGGACTAGAGTTTTTTTTTTCTTTGCGAGTAAATTCAAGTCCAAAACACTTCACTGCTGCTCGACTTAATGAGCTCACCTTGTCGTTCCAGGTTCTCGGCACCCCGACCCGAGAGCAGATCCGTGAGATGAACCCCAACTACACCGAGTTCAAATTTCCCCAGATCAAGGCACATCCTTGGACTAAGGTGAGTCAACAGGTACAGGAGCCCTTTTACTACTCTAAGATCCACCGCTTCCGCATCTCGCCATTGTTGCTTTGTGCCTGCTTGCCGCTCCACAGCCATCTAACCTCATCATCTCCATCCAACAGGGCAGCATGTGGAACCTAAAAGCTCCACATTTTCTCCGAGCGTTCACACTGTGAGGAGAAAAACTGATGCGATGAAATGATATTCACTTTCCATCGAAATCTTTAGTCTTTCTATTGCATATTAAGCAATTTAAGCTTAACATAACACTGTATGAGGCGTGTTTATTCATGCAATATGGCTGCTTCTTAGTCTTGTCTAATGACTTATTGCTCCTTTTTTGGAGATCTTTAGGAATTCGAAGACAGCACCTGTCAAATTTACAGTACAAAAAGGGGTTTTCCTCCTTTGTTCATCACAATTTGATGTAAAACATTTTTAATTATTAACAGTAGCAGAATGGGTGAAAGGTTTTAACATTTTTGAGTAAAGTTTAACCCTTTATAGGGCACTCATTGAAATATTTGGAAATTTAAATTTTCACCCCTGGAGCGTTATTAGTGGATGCAAGATTTTTTTTTCCCTTTTTGACTTTTTATAAAACTTTTAGATTTTGACTAGAAATCAAAATCAAAGCAGCTACCGTATACGATTCCTTGCCCACCCAGGGTAATAAAAAATAAATAGAAATCCAGATAATATATGTATGAATTATTGGAAAAATACACATAAATATAAAAGAACATTTATTTCCAAATCACCAAGTCAGACTTATGGAGCTTTTCACATTTGTGTCTAAAGATCACTGATCACTCGTGATTGGTCAGAGACCGTAGTGACTGTGTTGTGATGTAGCCTGACCCTCGTTGATTGGCTGGATGAAGTCACATGATTCTGTTTCTTGACATTTTTAACCCTATACAGGACTTTTGGGGTCTTTTGGTCCCCAGGCCATTTGGTTTAGGTGACAGGTGTTGTTTTTTTTATTTTTGAAGATTGTTTTTTAAATATAAAAAGAGGGACATTTTTCATGCATGTGGAACCAAAATACGTCAACTTATCAGGAAATGTATTTAACATAGTGTAAAAGTCTATAATGAAGACCAACAAATATTTTGCACAGATTCTTTCTTGTGGTAAAAGATCTTCTACGTATGGCAACGTGAAAGTCCTGAATAGAGTTAAACCCTACGGAAGTTACCATAATCGGTTCCTTGCCCGATAAAGGGTTAACGCAGAAATGTGATCAGGAACACTTTGAAAAAGCTGTTAAACACGTCCCATCTCAGCTGCAGCTCAGTGTTTTGAACCACAACAGCTAAAGTGACCAGAAATGCCGCTTTGTTCAATCATCGCTCTGTTATCGGCTCCAGATGTCAGCCTGAAATGTCATCCTGCTACGTTATGTCTCCGCTTCATGCCCTCATTTGGACGCTTGTTGTCAGTTACATCTGCCATAAAAAAGGTGGGAAAATATAAAAAGGGACAGTCTCCCTTCAGCAGCCCCACACTAAGCTCTTCAATTGAAAAATACAGTCATCCAATCAGCAGGCCGTCCTGTTCCCCCTCAGAGGCGCCTCGCTGTGGCCGCTCTCTGCCACTGCGTTTAGTTTACAACCGCTGCTGCAATCAGATGCATTCATTGATTCATTTGTAACCTTTCATGAAAAATACATTCCAATGAGTGCATTAGCTCTCACCGCTCATCCGCTAACCCTTTATGCAACATGTGCTCGTTTGGTGTTTGTGTGTCTTGTGTTACTGGAACTGAAATATCTCCTTTTGTTTGACAGAGCTGCTGGAAGAGACTCCACAAGCTCACTGTTGACTCTGTCTCTTGATTGGTATTCAGGTGTTTCGGCCACGCACACCTCCAGAGGCCATCGCCTTGTGCTCCCGCCTGCTGGAGTACACACCGACGGCCCGGCTCACCCCTCTAGAGGCCTGCGCACACTCCTTCTTCGACGAGCTGCGCGACCCCAACGTCAAACTGCCCAACGGGAGAGAGAAGCCCTCGCTCTTCAACTTCACCACCCAGGGTATGCACACACAAGACGGCAGAGCGCATTAACATGAGTCTAAATGGGGGGAAAAAACAAACCTTAGAGTGTCAGTTTGGCCTCGTGAAGATAACTTAGAACAATTATAAAAATAATAAAGGCTTGGAGGTGTGCAGTCTGAGTGCTATCCATATAAATCGACTTGTCCTTTCTTTGAAATTCTCTGCTCAGCTTAAATCATCTAATATCTTTATATTAAATCTGGAGCCTCACAGATCACTAAAGAAATTAAAAATTTAATTTAAGCTGCCTCAGTTCCTACCAGACGAAGAATTTAAGGTTGCAACTAAATCATATGGTATTGGTCCTTATCTATAAATAGTCGTCCTCATATTACCTTAAATAGTATTAAAATTATATCTTGATATTTGGCTATCTCTTTCCAAATTGTTCATGTGTCAGACATGCGTGTCTGCTACGACAGGTAGCTTTGGAACAACATGACATAACATATTATGTTCTTTGTCTTTCAGAGCTATCTAGTAATCCCTCTTTGGCCTCCATACTCATCCCTGCTCACGCCCGCAGCCAGGCTGCCGCCTCCACCCCAACCAACGCCTCTGCCACCACAGGTTAGAGGCACGCTTCCTCCATCAGGTCCTTGTTTTATGTGGCTGCTCTATATTTATCACTTTGAAGTACTGCTTGTGGCTTCTGTTACTGCAAACACGAGAAACCATTTCATTCCCTAAAGGCCAACATATTTAATTCTAAATTGAGGTGATTTAAACTTTAAAAGTTGCTGTGTATTAATGAGAAGCACTAAATGTTGCATTTTAAGTTGTTGCTTTGGCTCAGTTTCGCACATTTACGCTGCGATCACTGTAACCGCTGGTCACTAAGCGCCTCCATTAGGGCGCTAAAGGCCTCACAAGCCTGACTCACGGCGGTAGTTAAAAAAAGGGGACGGCAGTATTTATGCCCTTTTACTCGCTGTGTTTTTCAGTTTGAGGTGCTGTGAAGGTGGCTTACTCACCAACACACTGTTTTACTTTTTTGCTCTCCCTGCGTTTGTCGTCTTCTACATTCATCCGTGTGTCTCCTGTTTCTCTAAACGGCTGACCCCCTCTTGCCGTTCGTAGATGGCAGCAGCACAGAGCGAGGTCCCAGCACCACCACCGCCTCCGCCTCGGCCTCCAACTCCACCTCCTGAGCCCACAGACAAGACCGCCCGCCCTGCCCCGGTCTCAGCCCCAGCCCACAGCCTCTCCATTGCCCCGGCCAGGGGGTGAGCTCTGCTCAGCTCTGCTCCGCCCCGCTCTCCTCCCCGACAGCAGCGGAGCGATGCTGAAGCAGTCCGGGTTCAACAGCTAAACCAACTACCCCGTGCCACGACCACAAACCAAGCCCTTCCCCTGACCCGCCTCTTTTCTCTCCCCCTCTTCTCGCCGCCCTCAACTGGCCTCCTCATACAGCTGTTTGAACTCTTCTCCATCCTCCGTCAAAGACATCTCTCCGTGCCCTTTTAGCGGGGAAAGCGAAGCGCAGGGCCAGAGGTGTTGTCAACTGTACTATTGATAAAAGTACACTGTACATGTATACACAATGCTAGCCTGCTAATGTTTGTAAGAGGACAATCTGTAGAAAAGTCCTAAGCTGTTCACCTTGGCCTCCCCCTCTTGTCCTCCCCCCCTCCACATTGTTCCATTTTTCTGCATCCTTTGACCTCTGACCTCCCACCTCGTGTCCCCTCCCTCCCCCCTCTCCCCCCCCTTCGGTTCCTTCTGTAGTGCATGGCCTGAGTATGGTAGGATCACCTGGGGGTCGCCACGCCCCTCCCACCTCCACTTCCGCAGACAAGGCATGAGGCTCACGCACGCGTATACACACACACACACACACAGACACACACACTCATGAACAGACACGCACACATCCCCACACACATGGATGCATGACGATCCTGATGTATGTGGAAAGAAGCAGTCCACTCGGGGAGGGGGGTTAATGTTTGGACAGTTAATTTTTTTTTTTGTTTGTTTCTTTTGCCTGGGGTTGTTTTTAAATGGTTAGCAAGCTGTTTTATTCAACTTTAATTTCTTTTTTTTTTTTTTTTTAACTCCTGGGTTTGATTGCCATGTAGAACGGATGTGACATGTATCTGGTCCTGTGTGCTTGTATAATATATACATACAATACAAAACAAACATGCATACATACACAGTTTATATATTACTTTTCCTTATGTATAAAAAGTATATATAGATATATGTATATTAACTACAATGGTTCAGAAATCATTTATGGTGAGCTCATATCTGGCAGAGCAGTGGCAATATTTGCTGCTGCCTAAAGACAATAGATTTAGATGAGGTGGTGTTTTTTTTTTTTGTTGTTTTATTTTGTTCTGTTTTATTCGCTGGAGTGTGGTTAGATTCCAGCAGCCACTTCCCCCGTTCTCCTGTGTTGTCTGTATCAAGGCTGTAGATGGATTTAGGGCATTGCTCTATTCCGCCCCGTCTTCGTACCGACTCTGTGACAGCGTCTAGACAAACATGCTCTCCTCTCTGAAACCTCCCTTCCCCATCTCTTTCTGTCTCTGTGAAGAATTCAAGATGATTCATTTTCACACTTTTTGGGGTTATTTTTTTTCGACTCTTTCGAGAAGTCCCTCGAGGTGGTCTCTTGCACACACGCCGACCGCCTCATTGTGTTGTGACCACTGACTGAAGTGTTAGCCTCTTAGCGCCGTTCCTCCTCCTCCTCCTCTTCCTCTTCCTCCACCTGCAGCACATAGACCCACTCGGTACAGTCTGTCGAAATCGTCTTATTTACAGAGAATACTCACTACATTTAAATGAAAAAAAGAAAAAAAAGAAAAAAAACGAGAAAAGAAAATGAAAAAAAACAGAATTTGTATATACAGTATAAATGCTCCTCACCAAAATTATGACTTGTATGACTTGTATGTTGTTTTTTATGTTGTTATGTTGATTTTTTTTTCTCTCTTTTTTTTTTTTTTTTCCATGTTGTGTTCAAGGTATGTATATATGCAGACCCATGTACTGTTTATGAGCAAAAACAAAGACGACAAAGGGTGGGGAAAGAAATGAAAAAAACAAAACAAAAAAAAAAAACAAGAATCAGGGCAAAACTGATGTGTTTATGGATATTGATGATGATGATGATGATGATGATGATGATCAGTTTTATCCAGCCATATGTTCAATCTTACCTGTACAGTACAGTAGATGACAGCTGTATTATTGTAACAAGAACTAGTCATGTATAGTGTAACTATAGTTTGGAGTGCCTTTGCTTTCATACACCTTCGCCTTGTTTCCACCCTCACCCGGCCCACCACCACCACCATCACCCCCCCAATCCCCCCCTTCCTCACCCCGCCCGATATTGTGACTCTCCCTTTGGTGCTGTTGAATGTCCTGCTATCCTGCAACACACATGCTCCCCTTCACACTCTTCCACTTCAGCCCCCTTCCACTCGCACATCTCCCCCCTCCTCCCACCCTCCTTCCCCTTTTTCATTGCACACTTAATGTAATATACAGACGTTAATTGTAAGGATATTTTTCCTTAACTGAAGATACAGTAGACAAGTGTTTATTTTAATAGATGTTTTATCTCGGACACACATGTAACACCGCGGTCCTCCTCGCACGGACTCCGGGGTATGAAGTGGGGGTGGGTGGGGTGTTGTGGATGGCAGCAGGGGGGTTTTAAAAAAGAATACAAAAAAAATAATAATAATAATGAAAAGGCCTCATATACTGTATATATACAATACAGTACGGTTTCTGTATTACTCACAGTGTTGGTTCTGTTACCAAAGCCAAACTATGATGTAGTTGTGATGAGTCATCCTCAGAGGCAATAACTCTCTTCTTTCTCTCTCTGTCTCTCTCTGGATATTTCGTTGTTTCTCTGTCCTCTTGCTTGTTTCTCCTCCTGGTCTGCATATTTCGGGGGTGGATTCAGTAGCACCTAAAGGGGTCGAGTCATGTAGCCTTTTTCTCTCCTGTCTCCTGCTTGCTGTAATTTTGCATTCATAAACGTGTTGCTACCCTCCACCAGAAGGTTTGACCACTTCACCCCTTACCCCCCGACTCCAGTTCAATAAAGACACCACAATGGTTACCAAAAAAAAAAAAAAAAAAGGATTAAAGCGAGTATATATACTAGTGTCACACGTTATACTGGCATATATACTGGTTGAACATGCTAACTGGGTTAAACTGGGGTTAAAGAAAAGAAAAATCTAAGAAAATACTACAAAAACATCCTGTATAACAGTACTACTACTACTTGAATGCCTCTGTTTGTGACTGAAATTTTTATTTCATTTGTTTGTTTGTTTGTTTTTTTTGTTCTTTTTTTTTTTTTTTCCTTTTGTTCTGTGAAGGTATGCTAAATGTGCGCCTCTGTAAATATTCCCTCTGCGTGCTCCGAGGAATAGTTCCCTGGTACTGTAATTTGCATTAAATAAAGAGTAGGATAGCCTTGAAATGATCAAGAAACGTGTCTGATTGGTCGTTCTTTTGGTGCGTTTGCAGCGTTTGCAACATTGACTTTGTTGTCCTTAAGCCTTTTTATAACTAATCTGGCAGTATGTTTAGGGCCATTGTCCATTTGGAAGACCCATTTGTGCCCAAGCTTTAACTTCCTGGCTGATGTCTTGCGCTGTTGCTTCAATATTTCCACATAATGTTCTTTCCTCATGATGCCTTCTACTTTGCAAAGTGCACCAGTCCCTTCTGCAGCAAAACACCCCCACAACATGATGCTGCCACCCCCGTGCTTCACAGTTCGGATGGTGTTCTCAGGCTTGCAAGTTCTTCCCCTTTTTCCATAGCAATCTTAGTGCATGTAAACTTCTGACTTTGAAGAAAGTCATTCAAAATTCTCTAAAAAAAAAAAAAAAAAAAAAACTCTCATTTTTAGGAAATAAAAATAATTTTTGTAATCCTGACTGACCTAAAACAGGAAAAGTTTAGTCTGATTTAATGTCAGATAGTGAGAAAAAAAAAAGAAGATTTTGTGTCTTTTTACACAATGTATATAGACTTGTGGTTTCAACTGTATGTGACTGCTCAGAGTAAAATTTTGGACTCAAAATACATCTAAATTTTAAGGAAATTAGTGCAGCAGCAGCTACATACATGTGCCATGTATGCAACATGAAAAAAAGTTGTATTTAATGTAATCCATATTCTACACTTAGATGCAGCCAGACAGCTTCTTCACTTACCTTAAGCGCCTTCTGTTTTTTTTCTTTTTACAAGCTATTTTGACCAATATAAAGGTTTCAGTTTCTGAAAGGTTTTATAGATACTCGCTCACATGTTTGCTGTGGCAACTATCAGCCCTGGACTTGCTGTGTTATCCTGTGTGCCAGTGTGACCACAGCGGGGCAGTGTTTGTCTTATTATGCTGCTAATTACCTTTGACACACCATCACACAGTTCAATGTCAAGAATATATTTAATCATGTTTATTTACAATAAATGTATTGACGTTTTGTTTTACATAATTATATCACAACACAACCTGAGGTAACAAATATGAAAAGCAGAAAAAGCCTTGAGAATACATCACCGCCTCTGACAATTCTGAGTGATGGGAAAACCAAATTTACCAACATGTGCTAAGTGTAAGCAACACAACATCCATCCATCCATCCATTATCTATACACCGCTTAATCCTCATCAGGGTCACGGGGCGCTGGAGCCTATCCCAGCCGACTTAGGGTGAAGGCAGGGGACACCCTGGACAGGTCACCAGTCTATCACAGGGCTACACTTAGAGACAGACAACCAAGCACACTCACATTCACACCTATGGACAATTTAGATTCACCAATTAACCTCAACATGTTTTTTGATTGTGTAGGAGGAAGCCAGAGAACCTGGAGAGAACCCACGCTGGACAAGGAGAACATGCAAACTCCACCGGGACGCGAACCGGCAACCTTCTAGCTGCGAGGCAACCAATTGCGCCACCTTGCAGCCCAACATAGAAATGATAATTCCACTACAGTTCCCTTGTTCTGCAACCAGATAACTAAACTAACTTTCTTTGATTTGCAAAGAACAGATAATGAATTACTTTTATAGCAGGACTTGCCTCGTTTTGTCAGATGAATAATCTTCACATGTTCAGATTAATGTGCATTTAATGCGTAAGACCATTACAGAAAGGTTTCGGGTCTCCATGAATAAACAAACTGTTCTCAGAGTGTTGCATCAGAAGTCAATCGCAGGTGTTTTTACTGATCACCTCCATGATGAGAGGAGAGATGGTGTCGGGCTGGATGTCCTGGATCTTCAGAATCTGTTTGCTGTACTCTTCAGTCATGGTCCTCATCTCTGTAAAGCAGGCGATCACTTTGGGGTACAGCAAGCTGAAATAGCAACAACAAATGTAGACAGAACTGTTAAAAGTTTCCCACTGAATGAAAAGAAAGTTGGCACTGTTTAGTGTTTCACTCACTGTTTTTTAGGGCCCGTCCTCTTGCAGTCGATGTAGGTTTTTAACATCAGTGCTAAGCTTTCATGAATCTTGTCGATCACACTGTGTTGCTGCACACCTGGACGATCTGGTGGAATAAAAAAAAAAAATTACTTTTGAATCAAACCTGAACCTAAGAATGTCTGAAAAAAAAATCTATATGAGTGGCTGCATACAAATGTGCACAGTTTGTAGGGTTTAATAATTTACAGGGTTCATAAATGATTGATCAGCAAGAACTGGGGTGAACTGATAAAAACCTGCTGCTACCTGGAGAAAACAGGGACATGGCTTGCATAAGAACGTACTCTTCCTCCTGCAGGTCCAGTTGGCGCAGCGTGTGGTGAAATTTGAACACAGGCTCCACCAGGAGTGGCTGGAAACCCGCTGCAGAGCACAGAAAAGCAGGTCAGTGACAGGACCGAGATGGAAGGAGGAGGAAAAACAGCCACAGTTAAGAGTCAGTCAGAGATTCAGGAGGGTTATTGGCAGCAGCTAATGTAGCCTCAGGCAGAGGTGAAGAGTCTTTTACAAAGATGTGGGAAGTTCTCTTCTTTCTAACTCTTTCAACACTCCCAGATTTTTTTAGCCTTTATCCCCAACTGACACTGACGTGAGTTCACTTGAGGCGGTTAATCAGACTTTGAACGGCCCCTTCTGGAGTCACCAGAGTTTCTTTTTTTTGTGCCAGAAAACCTCCCATTACAGCATCATCTCTGCAAGGCATCATAACATCCTCAAAATCCATATCACACACAATATGTTGTTAATTATGGATAGCAGGTCTTTGTGCAGCTTTACATAATCTGCACAGAATGTTTTCATGATTGGCAAAGCACATCGCTAAACTACAGGCTGCAGGTCAAACCACAACCATATTCTTTACTCAAACAAATACACTGTCCGCCTCAATGAATAAATCATTTTTCAATCTGAGATTCTCGTGAATCTCTTGGATTTTTTTGAAGCCAGTTACCTACTGTGGGCGGATCAGCCTGAAAACCATTAACAAGTTGCTGCTTTTATTTTGCTCCTATAGTAAATATAAGGCTCCAGCCCCCCCGCGACCCTCGTGAGGATTAAGCGGTGTATAGATAATGGATGGATGGATAGTAAATACATGGAGCAGGAGTTGCAGCATTTGTTTTGTTCTTCTCCAAATAGAGGACACAAAAGTCAACGAGATCCGCTGTCCGAGAATTTGCTCTGAGATTCTCAAGACATTTTTCTAACATGTTTTTTCCACTGATCCCAAAACTGTGGCGCTGATTGTCTAACTGTTCCTACAATTTTCCCAACACACAAGGCTTCGTGACATTTCTACAGTTAGAGCAACAAAAAGAGAGAATGAAGTGTTCACACAAACCCGCCTCTTTCCTTTCTGATGATTACTGTATTGTATTTAATTCTTGGTTTTGCTGCATTTTACTTAAATTGTGAGATTTGGGCCCATTCGTAAAACTGACTGACTGGGACTTGACATACAGAGTAAAAAAAAAACAGTAGTCAAGAAAAATTCAGTATTGCTGAAAAACTATTCCATACATATGTTACATGAAAGCCCAACTATAGTTATTCTGTATTAGCAGGATGTCCCAGTAACTCTCTAGAAAGAATCCAGTTGATCTGAAATGCTGCAGTGAGACAAATGCTAACCCAAGTCACCCATTCAGTATCCAACCAAATGTGAAATGTGGTCACAGTTCTCACTTCTGTTCCCGATTTACGGACAGAAAAGTGTTTTTGTCAAACATGAGATGCTGCATTAGACGTCTGTGTGAATCTTGGTAGATACTACTGGATGAATTCTTGGCTTAAAGTGAATTTTTGTGCCAAATTTGAAGAAATTTATTCAAGTTGTTGAGATTTCACATTGACAGGAGTGCGACATGAAGACAGAAGGACAACCAGAAATCAAAATGCCTCCAACCATGGCTGTCACTGCAAAATGAGAGGCTTGGATTCACATCTTTATCCTTTTTTGAGTTTATGCCTTGACACCTTAACCGGTTAGTCTGACCAGTAGTATGAAGAAATGATTGTTATGAGGAGTCCAGGACACTTTGCACATTGACCTGACAGCTCTACGATTAAAGTGCCTCTGTGTGGAATTTCTACAAACACCTAGCGGCAAATCAGAACGGTATTCCCTGTTGTCTGAAATCGAATGCTAAATATCCCTCTTTTTGTTGCCATGACAGCAAAGTTATAGGCTGTCTGCTGGGAAAAGAAGCAGGAAGACAATTAATGACTGTGAACTCCATTTAGTTTAATCTTTAAACCACAACATTCTGGTGAGTCTTCCCACAGAAGTTGCTTTGCACCGCTGAGAACATGGGATAGGCATTTCTGTTCATATTTGTACTTTGCAACTTCACATGCGCCTTAAACTTGCCGCAATGGAAACATCCGTGTGCAGGCGTTACTTTTTATCATGTGTCCTGCATCTGTCAATCAGATTCACAACATGCCAGGCTGCTTTTGTTCTGATTACTTTCACCCAGTGAATTCTGCACAGACAGAAATACCTCTATGCTGCTGATTTGATCAACATTACATCATATTTGTGTCCATTACTGAATGTATTCTGTGTTATTGCAATAGATCTGATTAACTGTAGCCACATAGTTCCCTTAGAAGTTAGTGGAAACCAAAACAGGGCTAACTTGTGTGATCATAAGCAAATATTGAATGTTGTAACTGCAAAGAGTGTTACACAGTTTGTGCCAGTGCACGGTGTCTCACCTCGTACGGCATCGTCTATGCAGTACGTAAGAGAGCCACATTCCCAGTTGCTTGTTTTTGAGTTGAACACCATGTTAAAGCGGATCTGCATTATTTCAAACGTGGCTCCCTTCAGGAGAGATATTTGGTCCCCCATAGGTAGAGACCTGTAAGAAACCAAGCTAACATGACACACGTCCAATTCTGCCAAACAGTCATTAAACATGAAACAAAACCACAGACTCAAACATGCATCAATGCACATATTTACCGGAAATCCTTTAGACTTTTGGAAAAACTAATGATGTCCTGGATCATGTATGTTGTGAGGTCGGTCATATGTGGAAGAGCGGTGAAAACACAGGTGTTATTGACTCCCTCGTGGTTTCCTTCTTTTTCTGAGGAACCACAGGGACTGAAGAGGGAGGAGGAGGAGAGGGAGGAGGCATATGAGGATGCTGTGGGGTCAGTTGCAGATTTACTAGCTGTAGTGCAGGTGTTTGTAGAGCAGTTGGTCAGTGGGTGAAAGGGCTCGCTTGCAGACTGGTTGTACTCACTCGCGGGGAGGATGTTTCTGTCCATAGGCTGAAAAAATAAATCGTCAGTCTGATGGCAAGTCGAAAAAATGGTAATGACGGACACTTTAACCTGCACGGAATCATTCACGCACCCTGAAGCCACTGAAGCGGGAAAATCCTGAGTCGAATGTGCTGCGGTGGCTGCAGAGGAGCTCCTGGATGATTTTTTCTTGTTGGGATGAAAGCTGAGTCGATACATTATGCATCTTCTTCTTCTTGATTCGGATTCTCCTCTCCAATACCTCTTTCTCAGACATGACCACTAAATGGACATAAAAAATACCAGCTTGTAACAAAAGTCACCACAGAAATAACAGAAATATTAAAGAGTGAATATTGTCCTAGAACCGAGCCCTGTGGAACGTCCTTGGAAATTAAAAAAAACTCTCCTCTCTCACTGTCTGAAATGCTCCATTTTAGCTCCTGCCTCTCTATGGCCCCATGAAAACATGGTCACCTACTGTAACCTCAGATCTATGAGAATATTCAGAAAGACATAGCCGTGGCAGAAGTGGTGAGGAAATAACTGCCAACTGCGGATGGTGCTCCTTCTCTATTTGAAGGCTTCTGAAATGAGCCATTTGGCAGGTTTTATGCAAATATGGGCTGTGATGACATAGATAAGTAATGGAAGAGAAGCCTGGATTTCAAATGAGGCGTCTCAGGCTAGTGAGCAGCAGTGTTTTCTTTGGGAGAGAATAGCTCCCTTTGGTGCTGACTTGGGACTAGCAGATATTAGTGATGACCTCACAGTATCACATACTTCCTACTGTCACTGTAAGGCAAAAAAACCCAAAAAAAACAACACAGTATCAAAGCTGTTTGTTAATTAATATGGTATAACTTGTTGTACCTGGATGTTACTTACTCTCCTTGCGCATGCCAATGTCCTGGCATTTCCGGAAGCGGCAGGCTTGACATGACCGGCGGGTGTTTTTCGTTATGATGCATTTACTCAGCAATGGACAGTGGAGCTGCGATGACCTCTGTATGGCACGCCTGAATTTATTTACAAAAAAATCAACAGCTTACAAACATCGTACTGAAGTTAGAATTAGAAGAATAAAAAAATACACCTTTTATTATAGCATTACTGTGTGCCTTGTATGTATATAATGGCACTGGATCGGCTAGGACATAATCCAACACAGTGATGAATAAAAATTTGAGGAAATAAATTAAACATATTAGCTTAAACCAGATGTTGGTATTATAGTGGCTCTGTATTTTGTTACAGGCATATAAAGCTACCGCGTGTTACAGTGTATTTGAATAACAGGATCAAGGAGAAATCTGGTGGCAACAATCAAATAATGAGACCTGTACAATACACCAGTACAAGAAACCAAACTGAGCAGACCTCTACATGACACAGCTCAAACAAATACTGTTTAGAACTCCAGCATAATTCAGCAGATGGTTTTTCTTTTTTTTTCAGTATATAAAAACATGCTGCATGTGTAATGATAATTAGAAATGAAAGCAACAGCAGTGATCGTACTTTTAAAGGTGCGTTAATCAGGCACAAATCATTTTGCATAGCATTCAGTTTAATGTATGAGGTCTTTGTGGATGGACTGAAGAACTGTTCGGGTCTGTCTGATACGGTTCTCAATCAGTTTTAATCTTATGTGCATAATCAAAATGTCAATATCACTCTTAGAGACTTTCACGCAGTGGCATGCGTTCTCACGAAGGTTCATCCTTGATAACACAGAGCTTCAAATCTCTTCAACCTCTGAAGATTTGCATCCAATAAACTGTCTAATCGATTGTTAAAACTTGGATCATGTTAATCTGTGGGAATGTAAAGTCAGACAAGGAAAACACTGAAGGTCACCCTTTGCTAATTAGGAAATATCTAAAAAAAAAAAATCCATGTTTCTGAGCCTGATTCTAAGAAACACTGACAAGCATTTGTCATGGATGAACTAGACTACTGCCAATCCCTGTTTCTGGACCTTCCAAATAAAACAAGGCCTTAACTGTAACCCATTCAAACCAGAGCTGCACGAGTTACTAGAACAAAAATATCAGAAGTCACTCCTCTGGTGCTCAGAAACCATAGCTAGCCAGCCCTGTGGCTTTGAGAATATGATTTAAAATTCTCCTCCTGGTATACAATGGCCCTCAATGGCCTGACTCTGCAATGCATTTCAGAAATTCTCTCAGTATAAAATCCAAGCAGATTTTTTCAGGTCACAAGGTGCCTTCAAAGTTTAGACAGATGTCATTAAGCATTTATGCACCTCCTGAACAGAACAGCTGGCCTGCTGATCTAGAAGGTGCTCTGAGCCTGACATCCTTTAAAAGCAAATAAAAGACTTTTTTATTCAGTCAAGTGTTCTCTTGAAGACCTAACCTGGGTTTTAGTGTTGCTTTGTTTCTGTAAGGTATATGTACAGTATGTGTTTACGTGTGTATATGTCAAGAGTGGAATTCTATTCTAGGCCGGCCTGGAATGGAATCTTTTCTTGTGTCGAATCTTGCATGTCTACCTCATGTGAATAATAATAATTCCAACATTCTGATTTGGGCCAGCAAGTCAAATTCCATTCTGGGACAGCCAGGATCAGAATGCCAGTATGGGCCACATTGGTGTCAAGATTCCAATCTGGGACAGGATCAGAATTCTAATCTGGCCCAGCCTGGATTCTGACCTGGGCTGGCCCAGATTAGAATTCTGAAGATTCCATTCTGGAATCGGGCTGGATTCCAATCTGGGCCTTGACATACATATGACCTCTGAACTGCTTTTGTATGGAAATTTAAATAGAACAAGATTACAAATGGGCTACAAGGTGGCTCAGTGGTTAGCCTCGCAGCGAGAAGATCCCCGGTTAGGACGCCTGGGATCTTTCTGTGTGGAGTTTGCATGTTCTCCCTGTGCAGCGTGGGTTCTCTCCGGGTTCTCCAGCTTCCTCCCCAAGAACATGTTGAGGTTAATTGGTGATTCTAAATGTGTGAATGTGAGTGTGCTTGGTTGTCTGTCTCTAAGTGTAGCCCTGTGATAGACTGGTGACCTGTCCAGGGTGTCCCCTGCCTTCACCCTGAGTCAGCTGGGATAGACTCCAGCCCCCCGTGACCCTAGTGAGGATTAAGCAGTGTATAGATAATGGATGGGTAGATTACAAATGATGCAAACAGCTGTTAAGCTTATAACCTTTGAATGTCAGTAGCTTTTTCATTTACACTTTCACTTTTCTTTCCACTCTCAACCACTGCGTGTGTGTGATGGTGTGTGTATGTGTGTGGGTGTGTGTGTGTATGTGATGGTGTGGGTAGCAAACTGCTGAATAAACAGAGGTGTACTGAACTGATTTCCACTAAATCGATTGAATCATTTCCTTTTTGCAACTACATAATGTATTTTATTTGACAAATGAAGAGTTGTTCTGCTATTAAAAGTGCACGAATGTGATAGTTTCACTTGTGTTTTGCAACAGCGTAATAGAAAACATGTTTAAGCAACTGAAAAAATCGTGTTTAAGGATATTGGTTTCAAGCTTACATAGCAATATTGATGACAAGTATGTCCTCAGGCAGGAAGTAGACATGCAGCACAGAGAATCAATCACTGTGATGAGGAAGAAACTGCAGCATAGAGGTGAGAGATGAACAGGATTTATAAGAGAAACATCACCTGAAGAAGCCCTTGCAGCCTTCACACGTCAACGCGTTGAAGTGGTAACCCTTTGCCCGATCTCCACACACACCGCAGGCTCTGGGCTCGTCATCCTCTGTCACCTTTCCCTCCTCCTCTTCCTCCTCCTCATCATCCTCTTCATTTGGCACTGTGAGCATTTCGCAGATGAACTGCACCTCGGTGTCCTTTGTGCTCATTCTCTCCTGAGGGCTGATTAAATAATTCTGGCAATCACTACCTTCACACTGGTTCGTTTCAAGTGAAGCACTGTTTTTGCAACAAGTGGAAGAGTTTTCTGCAAAGTGGGGTTGTAACTACAAGCACAAACAACTCTGTGAGGTCAAGGTCACGAGCCATTTTTATCATGTCCCAATTCATTTACAGACAAGAGAAATGATCTGCAGCACTGTGCTTACAGACATGAGTATAAAACAGCTATACTGTGGCTGAATTATTTCTTCTATTATATTTTGGAATAGAAATGTAGTGACACAACTATGACTGAAGGCACCGTGTGAAGTCTGAGTAGATTCTCAGTCATTCAGTAAAACAAAAGTGGACTTCTCTTTTTGGTTCATGAAGACGCTTCACCTGTCATGCAAGAGGTTTCTTCAGTTCTAACTGACTGATGGGGACTTCCAGATTTACGTCACCCCCAAATTACATGGCTAATGATCCATTAAGGATCCAAGTCTATAGACCCAAGACATCCCCATATGCCTGGTGATGTAAATGTGTCTGAAGCTGCCAAGTTAGTGACGACCTGGGAAGGGTTCTCAAGACTGCGTTCTAAGTACCTGATAAGTGGTGCCTTAGATCAGCACCTCTGTTTAGAGATGGCTGTCCCATTTTAACACAGAAAGCTTCCTCCTTGACTGTGTTGTGCATATTGAGGAGGAGGATGGAAGCCTGATGTTTATCAGAAACCAACACACACAGACCAATACCTTCTGATTACCACCACCACCCACTGGAACATCAGCTGGGGGTTTATCAGAACCTTGCACCACCGGATTGAAAATGTGCCTACCACAAGAAGAGAAGCACACCCATGTTAAGAAAGTACTTGCAACTCGTTGCTATCTTAACTGGGCCTTCATGAAGTCAGCAAAGAGCTCAAGCAGAGAAGAAAAGAAGAACAGATGGAGCAACATTGTCATCCTGGATGTAGAATTTTAGTATTATTTCCAAATACAACATTCAGGTGCACTTTCAGGGTTCAAGGTTCACCCTAAGAATAAAACACCCACACAAAAGCTGAGCAGTGTTGTATATGCAGTACAATGCACAGCCCTGTGTATAAGAGAGACTAAACAACAGTTCCTCAAGTCCATCGCATAAAACAGGAGAACCAGCCATGCAAGACTTGGTAGTTCACCTCCATCTAAAAGATAAAGGACAGTGCAGGAATGTCCACATTTTGGACAGACAAGACTGTGAAGGAAGCCATCTATAAGAACAATAAAACTGGAACAGCCATGTCGTAGCAGAGAAGCGCGCCACAACATATCAGGTTCTTACAATGCAGACGTGAGATGTCTCCCCAGAAAGTTTTACAACAATTCACACCTCAGTGGGCTGCTAGTAGGCCATTAGCCATGTAATGTAGGGGTGACAGTGTATATCTGTGACTCCTCAGCAGTCGCTTGGAAATTATGAGGCCTCTTGCACAAGACTTGAAACATCTTCAAGAATCAACGCGAGAAGTCCAGTAAGGTTCTACTGAAATTCTTAGGATCAGGGTCAAGTCATTTGAGTATTAGATGCTTTAATTTGGATCTATTTATTACAACTAAATGATGTGAGGGAACCATCTCAAACATAAATAAGATGTAAAATTGTTCCCTTTTAGTAAGTGAGTAGTGCACAGTTTATACATCACTATGGAGACTCTTGTTCCTGCTGATAAAGAATTATGACATTGCCTAATGCTGGCACACTGACATTTAGTGTAACACAGTTTAATGTGCGATTTGCTTAATCATTTATTCTGGCAGCAGTTCAACTCTTAAAGCCAATAAAGGTTGTTCTATTTAAACCACCGTACATGCCATTTATGACTTGTGATCACACTATGTATATTTTATGTGATGTGTTGGAGTCTTTAAACCATGCAGGACCACCACAGGTCTTTCATTGCTTTTACTTTCACTGTCCAAACACTGTACAAGTAGTTAAACAAAGTTTTCTTTGACAGCTCTCCTCTTTTCATTCTTTGGACTTTGCAGTGAGTTTATGACACAACTGATCTTTTGCTGAATTTCAATGAGAGGTGTCAACTTTAAAGAAAAAGACCTACTTGTCCTACGTCTCCCTTACCTGGGTAAAGGTCGAGCTTTAATCAAACAGAAATTCGAGATCATTCAACTCACTCACTTGATGATCCCAGATGTCCAACAGCTGATCGCAGTCCACAGTTTGTGCCACACTGCAGTTAATCCATGAGGATTATAAATTTAATTTAAAAAAACAAAAAAACAAAAACGCAACAGGTGAGAAGTGTCTGGTCCCAGCTTTTCCTGTTGGGCGTGCTGCCTGATGTTTTGTGCCAGGTTCGGTTACTGCAACCCTCAGGGGGGCGGAGTTAGAAGTCCAGCACCGCCCACCTCGATCAGACTCTTTCACCTTCTGCTGATGAGGTCACTCGGTGAGAGTTGATGCAGGATGGTGATGAAGTCAGAACAGCAACTGTGCATCAGTGGTGTCCAAAGCTGTGTGTAGGTGCAGTGCAGTTTAAACAAGGTTCAAGAAGTTCATTTGTCCTATACTGACATACCATGACACCCATATTTAATGCACTTTTGAAAGGCTGTTTAGGAGTTTTACTGCCCTCTAGTGGTTGAAACTCACTTTATGTTGACAGACTCAGTTGGCTGTTTAGCAGTACACCTGCAGGCTTGTGAGGACAGAAGTGCATTCCATGGAATTTTTTGCCATTTTTGGGCACATTTACACAAGAAAACACTTCTTTGAGACAGTGCATAATATTGACATTTAAAAAATAAAAATAAAAAAAAAAACTTAAAAAAAACAACAACAAAAAAAACAGATCAGGTGTATGGAAAGAGAAAATAAACTCTTATATCACACCTTCAAATCCATAAAATCAGAACCAGGGCTTCCAGATGATGGTGTTAAATGGAGCCAGACCTCTGACATCCAGGGTCAGCTGTGTGTGGTGTCATCATGTCAAGATTTAAAGAATTAAAATCAGTTCAGTTCAACTCATTAGGCTTTATTGGCATGAATATCAGGTTAACAATATAGCCAAAGCATCAAGGATAGTGTCATTTAAAAATTACTATTTATTAAGTGGAATAAAGAAATAAAACAGGATGACAAAAAGAGCAAGAGAATAGCAAAATAAAGGAAAAACTACTGTGTTGCGTGTGTGCCACATGTTTGTTATGATAAATGTCATATACGGTGATGTTTTAACTTTGCGTCCTTCAGCTTGTGACATGCAGCCACAGTTAGTGCAACAAAGAAAGCTGCATGGCCCAAACAGAATCTGCGAACACAGACACTTTCTTCTTTTGGTAGCCGCGATTTCTTGTGTCATCTTTTCGCTATAGCCACACTGTGGTCACTGAGTCTGTGTTTGTTCAGGGTCTGTCTCTGTTTTGCATCTCTGACTGTGAAGAGATACATGCTGTCAGTTTATATCTGTGGTTTAGGGGGAAATTGCATGCCGTTTGTTTTCAATTTCGATTTGACTCCAATGTTCCAGATAACCATCTTCTGGTAAAGTAACAATGTGACTGATTCTGAATAGTCGTTGGGCGTTGTGGTGGTCTGAGATTGATCAGTGTTGGGTGTTATCGAATCAGTCTGCAGGAAATCTTTCCTGCCCAGAGCAATGACCCTGTACAACACCTCGCCTCTGCCTGACAGAGAACATTCTCAGTTCTCTGCTCTGTAACATGCTTTGTTTTGCACTGTTTTTCAATTTGCACATTTTGTACAGTTATTTAAAAAAAAAAAAAAGTATTTAACTTTAGTCCTTTTTCTATTATTTTAGTTTTATAGACTTAATTTACTATATTTGCTAACTGTTGTGATTTGGTGTTTTTCTTTTTTGCTGCTGTATCACAATAATTTCTCTTCTAATAATCTATTCTATTCTATTCCACTCACGGGTGCCTTAATCTCGGTGTGTGTCTGGGGCTTGATTTGTCATAAAACCAAAATGTAGGTGTTCCTTTTTATGTTAATAATTAATGGGTAACAGCCTATTTCTGGTCTGCATGCATTGGTAGGTGCTTTTCTTTGAATATTTATTATGGACCTGCAGAATTCTGCATGAAGCACCTTTATGGGTCCCATCTAGTTGGATGACTGTGTGGACCCCAAACTTCTCTGTCATAGAGGGCGACTGGCTTGATTACATTGCCAAATATTACCTCTAAGCTCTCTAAGGTTGCACTAATTTGACCTGTATGGGAAGATGCCAGGAAAACGCCTTTGCTGTCCAGTTTGACACTGAAGATACAGGGATAATTTGTTCTGTCCAACATGATCAAAGAAAATGTTGCTTGGTCAAAGTAACAGTGAACATGTTTGGAACAGACCAAAGGCAGCCTCTCAGTGAAGGAACCTCATACCAGCTGTGAAACGTGGTCGTGGAAATGTCACGGTTTTGGGTTGCTTTGCTGCCGGACAGCTTGGAGCTATTGATTCAGCTATGAATTTTGCATCTTATCAAAGAGTTTTTGAAGATGATGTGAGGCCATCTGTCAGCATGCTGAGCTGAAACAGAAGTGAACCTTTCCACAGGATAATAACCCCAAGCACACTCATAAACCCACAAAGGACTGGCTCAAAAAGAAGTGGCTCAGTCAAAAGCCAGATTTGAATCCTGTTGAAATGCTGTAGGGGGGATTTGAAATGGGACATACATGCAACATTCAGAGATCTGGCAACTGAAGGAATTTTGAATGGGGGTCGAATTAATAATTGAAACAACATTTTTTTTTTTCAAGTGTATCACCTCTGTGGTCACTGTCTCAAAGAAGATATTCTTTGCCTGTATAGATGTGTCAAACTACTGCAGCTTATCAAAAGTCCTGCAATTAATTCTAACTTTAAAAAGACTGTAATGTTGTGGTTTTTGTTTATTTTTTTGTCTGACTGTTTTATAGGGATGTTGGTTCATCTTTATGGTAATTTTGGAGGTTTTGTACTTTGTGATACAGTAGTAATTTCCTGTTTCATAGTTAGAGGTGCTTCAAAGACAGAATGATTGCTGTAATAGGAACAATTTTTTGTTTAGTGTAACAGTTCTGCGTAACTGTGTCTACCGCATATACAGGAAACTGAGTGTAGTCATAGTTAAATCAAGGTTCCTGATAATGAAAGGAAGTCACTAAAGTTATGAGGATTGAGGAAGATCTTACATATTATTGGGGTACATTTTTTGTACATTCTACATGAAATGATAATCAAAAGGCTAACCCAATAACTCAGAATGGTGATTATGAAATGGATACTTCAGTAATAATACTGAACATCAAATCACACTGCAGTACAATTTTAACATTTTAGGACTCTTGTTCCTCAGCTGGAGTGTGGTGCTGCTCGACTTCCTTTCTTTGCTCCACCTGGCTGATCATCTCCTCGACGACGTGCCGGGAGGCTTTGATACCGGGACAGGTCAACTGTGAGGTTCCTGGAGTACTAGGAAGGATCTCAGAAGGCTTTGCAGTCCCCTGAATGATGATCCGAGCTGCCTGCAAGTGTCTATGCTGCTTCTGGTACACTGGGAAGAGCAACACAAGCAAAAATCACAAGATTAGACAAGTGAGGAATAAATGCCTTTAATTCTATCACACAATTGACATATGTCTTTGTTTTTGTTGTTTGAAGTCATATGGTACTTTTTACTTGCTTTTGAGTTTTGCTACAAATATTGTCACATCTTTTATTTTTCATAATTTTCAGATCTACTCTGTGATAACAATGTCTGAATATAGTAAAACAACAAATTGTACAAACCTCTTTGTCTGGCACTGGTCTTCTGGATCTCTGGGATTAGGAAGCCGTACACCAGCTCTGACACAATCTCCTCCGACTGAAGATTGTTGCGGCTTCTCACACACACAAAATTATATTTGTTCATTATTACTCTTGGTTTGGAATTTCTGCATACAAAGTGTCAGCAGACATACTGAGGTATCCGTTACCTTTCTTCCATGGCATAAGCGATGTCATTGACCTCCTTTGCCCTCTTGTGGATCTCCTCTCTGGCCTGCTCGTCGGCTACCTGATTCAAAGTCTCCAAGATAATATCCTCCAAATACAAATCCACACTTTCCTGATGTACCTGCACCACCTGTGAGACAGTGTTCAGCATTAAAATACGTGCACCGCTCGCCTGCACACATGTAGTATTGCTTTAGCTATTTACTTTGCCCACCTAAAACAGCAGAATGACACATACTTGTTTGAAGATCTCATCGTCTTCTCTGCGTCTTCGCTCCTCCGCCTGTCTCCTTCCACTCTCCTCAGCTTCACGTAGACGTCGTTCTCTCTCAGCCAGCAGGGTAAAGGCATGGATCCTGCGCTCCTCTTGGAGACGGATCAGCTCCTTGGACAAGGTATCAAACAGTTGTCCAAGCTCCACATTAACCACTCTGGCCTGAGATGCCTCCTCTTGAGAAACCTGGGACGAAGGAGAGAAGGTGTAACATGATTTTTTGGAATTTGTAAAATTTTTAACGTGTGGCTGGACCTGTATGTTTCACCTTGTGTTTGTCTTTCTGTTTTTTCAGGTTCATTATTAGCTCTTTGTCTGCTTTATGTTGCTCTTGTTCGTCCTTCTGCAGGGCATGGACAGACCTCAGTTCCTGGATGAGATCCATATAGTTCTCTTTGCCCTTAAACATCTGTATAACAACACAGACAGAAGTGAATAGCAAAGTGCTTCTAATCTGAAACAAATGTGAACAATTTGGTAGTATTTCAGGGAAATAAAAAATCCCAACATATCCAGACCTCATAGTGGGTACTCATTCCTCTAAGTACTTTCTGCAAGTGGATCACTGCAAGCTCTGTCTCCTCATCCCCCTAAAGACAAAAATATAAATCAGGTAACAAATAGGACCTATGGTATAACATATGTAAGATTACCAAGGCATGAATCAGTTACAGTTAAAGAAATCAGCTGACCTCTGGTGGCTTCTCCACTCTGGAGGTGACAGGACGAGGAACAGGTTTCTTTTTTTTGACAAGAAAACGTAAGGACTTTTGTTTGTTCTCCTCCTCCCTCAGGGCCTGTGGAGCCACAATTGGTCATGTGTCTGTATCTAAAACGGAATTTCTATGCTTATTAAACACAGTTTCCTGCTTTACCTTGTACTTCTCCAGCAGTTCTATGGCTCTGTTCACAGGTTGCTTGTTCACAGGTTTGACAACTTTGGATTTGGGTCCTTTAACCCCTGATTTATGGACTGAAGCACTGAGTCCTGCCTCTAGCGCCAGCAAGCCTACAATTGACAGACAGTTAAAAATGGCCTTAACAACAAGGGGATACTGGTGACTCTGAGATTCTTTGATGGAAATTATATGCTTAGTTCTTGTTCAAAAGCATTTGGATGCAGACCTTCATATGTGTTTAAGTAGGGGCTTTTAAACTTATTGTTTCTGGTGTTCTTGTTGGTGACCCGGTGGGTCTGAGGGACATATATTGGAGAATCAAAGCTACGTCGCTCCAGCTTCCCCTCAACATTTCTCGACTTAACTTCCAATTTTCTCAGTGCTACGGACAAAACAATGACAAAGGAGGGACAGGTGAGTGAAACAAGACTTAATTAACACAGTTATGATCAGAATGTAATGATAGAACAAGAGTGGTGGTTGTCTTACACCTGATGTAGTCATTGTGGATTTTGTCCAGCTTGGTCTCCTTGTCTTTTTGGTGCTTAGAATATATCTGATTCAGTCTCTCATTTGTGACATCTTTCTGAGTCTCATCTCTCTGCTTCAGCAGGTCCTCCAACACAGCAAGACGAGCCTCTTGCAACCTGGACATAACCCACATAAAGTTGCAGAAGGACTGGTTTTGCACGGCAAAAATTGAAGGCACATCAAAGTGTGGTTTTTCCAGTATAACTTAATAAGGCAAAAACAGCAAATCTGGGTTTATGCCAATGTTTATGCATACATATGGCTGTAGCATGCAAGAGATTTATTTCCCTGTGTCACTGTACACTCACTCTGTTTATTCAAAGTGAATGCATGCTGCTAATAACTATTTTTGGCTACTTGGGGGCAGCAGAAACAAGCACTCTGCACAAAACTGAAACTAAGCTTGTCCCGAGGAGAGTGACAAATAGAAGTTGAGACAATGACGCAATTCAACTGCTAAAATTTAATGTTCACACTTAAGCTAAACATGTTAACCGGTTGCTCAAATTTGTGGCAAACATAGTGCCAACATAATGTTACGTAGTAGTAGTTAACTTCACCATTTATGTATTAATCAGTTAGAGACACAGCACCACTCACTTCTGGATTTCTTCTTCTCTGAAAGCCCACTTTTCAGCCTCCATTTTCTCCACCATACGCCTCCTCTTGTCGAGCTGGCTCAGGTCACTCAGCGGAGGAAGTCTGGCCTCCCAGGCTCGTTTGGCACGTGCCCGCTCTATCATTTCCACTTCTGCAAGGCCTGCAGGGAGACCACGACCTGACGAAGACACGATAGCATCATGATAACATACACATAAGGTGTAGGTTGACAATTTAGCTGAACAAGGAAGGAAGGCTGGAGATTTAAGGCTCTGACAATACATTATAGTTAAAAACAGATTACGTTCCGGTACCCCAAGACAAAGCTGCCAGTTGCAGGAGTTCTGAGGGAGTCGTCCCAGGTTGCACCACATACTCTGGGCTGTATGGATCTGTTTGTGTTTCATTTTCCCTGAAATCTGTCTGGACACCCACAGTGATGTGAGTAGGTTGCTGCTCAGCTTTCTTTCCATTTAGAAAGTCTTCTCTGAGATGACACAAAGAGAAAATGTGGTTACTACCAAAAAGGTCACTGGAAAAATCAACAACATGAACAATCTGTGGAACTTACTTTGGCAATGCAAAAATCACATTTGGGCCAAGCTGCTGTGCAAATGGAATCAGAGGGCTAAAAGGGAACAGAATGGAGCACTAATGTGATAGACTGAACCAGAATGTATAGTAGAAATCTGTGCAGCACAGCTTTTATCTTGTTTCAGACAAAGATAACTGTTAAGCTGTGCTCCACCAAAACCACAACATCAGATTGTATTGTGGCAAATCAAACCGTTTAAAGTATTTCCAGTAATCAGCTCCAGTTACATGGCACTCCTTTTGTCTCCGCCATGCCTCAGCATTTGGAATAAGCCTGTCAAGAAAAAGACAAGAATCACTCAAACAAACTGCTACACATGTTAATGAATACTGTTCATGTTTACAATAACAATAATAATAATAATAATAATAATAATAATAATAATACTTTATTAATCCCTTACAGAGAAAAAGACAAAAAGACTGCTGCTGCCTATTGAAATTGTGTGTGTTGTGTTACCCAGCCAGCTGCAACAACGCCTCCTTTCGCTGTTCTGCGTGGCCTCGCCATTGATGATCAATAAAGGCTGGTACTGATTGTGCAGGATCCAGTTTAATAGTATAGCGTGGCTGGTCGCTAAACATAGATGCAAATTCGGGCACTTTCCTCTGAGTAAGGAAGAGAAAAGAGCATTTTACGTTTCTTTGTTCATAATGTAACAGTAACTGAGAAACATTACAAGTCATAAGTGAGAATTTGTCCACTGAGCAATTCAGGGGTCAAATTGTGTCTTGAGGGTAAGAGATAAATAGAAAAACTAAAATATGACTTGTCTCTGACCAATGCAAGATGTGAATGAAAATGCACTGAACAAACATATAAATGCAGCATGTAAATGGCCTTCTTTGCTGCCTTTTTCTTAAAAATCAAAAACAAAAACAAACAAAAAAATACATCTAATATCAACATTGTCACTTGAAAGGGGTTAGATTTAGACAATTGCACACAAAAAGGTTTAAACTGTTCAGTTGGTGACACATTTTTGCCCACCGAGATAATCTACATCCTAGTCATTTGTGACTTTTAAGGAAAATGATCAGATAGTGTGACTAACACACAGACACTCCTTTGATCAGTGACTATAAAAGACCATTTTAAAATGACAATTTTATTCAAATGAGACAATGCCACAGATGACAAGATGCAGACAAGAACTGGCTGTTGGCATGCTGGATGCTGTTACGTCAGTTAGACTCATAGCCAGTCACTTAAATGTCCACAACTCCACCATTTGTCATCCAAGAAATTGTTTGAGACAGCATGGTACAACAGAAAATCTGCCACATGATGCTCTGAATGGATGTATCTGACAACTGCCTCTTAGAATGTCTGGCAACTTCACCGAGGCCTTCAGGAAGAACTGAACAACACTTTAGAAGCTGGCAAGTACGCCGTCATTAACTCAATGCATTGCAGAGTTGTGACTCGTTACTGACTTGTGAGTTCAGGTCTACAATCGCACTCTTGATCTGCCCATTATCATTTGTAATACAGTGTGTACTTTCATTATGTCCATTCTGTTGTGGAGATGCTGTGCGCTGGACCATAAAAACACCTGCTCCCCCAGGTTAAAAAGAATGACTAGAATGTAGAAACATATTACAAGCTACATTTACATTTTTGTTTGGCATATTGCAGCCCAGTTGTAGTAAAATATTCTTAATATATATGGCAGGTTTACCTTATATTGTAAAAGGAGGCCTGAAGAGAACACCTTGGCATGCTTTAACAGATCTGTGTGCATTAAGACCTCTTTGTGATACAACTTAACCAAAATAAAACCATGAGAAAATTATCTTCAAATATAAAATGTACAGTTGGAGCACCTTGCTATCTGATTACCAACAGAAGCATTGATTTTCTGTAGTGCATATATGCATAACTCACTATTCGATCCTTGGAGGCATAGGCTTTGACGTTGGCCCTGAGGTGGTCTGCCTCCGATGACACCGTGTAAACTGGATCTGTGGCCAACAGTTCAGTTAAACTGAGTCAGCTAGCAAGTTTTCAGCCGTCAACTGTCAGTTTTTCTGCATTTACTCACCATACAAGTGGTCATAAACACGTTCCCGTCTGACAGCTTTACCTGCGTCATTTTTTCTAGTCACTGTGCGGGTGACAGATACGCTCATTTTCTGAAACACCTTGTAATTTCTAACCAACGACAGCGACAGCGATGAACTCCGGGGTATTTACAACTGTAACCATGGAGACCGTAGACTGCCGGAAGTGGGAGGCGTCATCTCGAGCGTCTGTTCATTTACTGCAGACGTCAGGCGACATGTTTGTGTCTTTGTTTTATTTTATGCATTATTTATTTATTTAGTAAGTATTTCATAAACAAAAGATACTTCCCAAAAGCATAATCACGCCAAAAAAAAAAAAATTAAAAAAAAAAAATAATAAAAAATTCTGCAGGACGTTTCTCTCATCATTCTTACACAGTTTACAGTTTCTCTGAATGTCCGTCAGTCACCCACAAAACGCTTCTTGATGATATACTTTACTGCACCTTTCTCACGTCCATACTACCATATGTAACATGTGTTTGAGTTACTAGTGCAGTTTTTGCAACTATATTCTCGGTATAGTTGAACAAACTATACTGGATATCACATAGCCTACAACTATATTATATTATATTATATTATATTATATTATTGTAAAAAAAGTATTACCATGCCATAAGACCACTTTTACTGTCCTATAGACAGTTCTTTTTGAGATTTACATTACAAGTGTGTTTTTATATCCTCTGTCATAATTTCATTAATATTTTAATTCATGCGGTCATTGAATTTGATTAAAAGTTCAATAATTAAGAAATAAAAAATGTAACTTTGAATATTAAAAAGAATGTGAAAATATAATGCTTTTTATTACAGTTATATTTTTATGTAACAGGTCACGTGACCACAGTTTAGTGAAGGATCACACACCTGGTCAGGCGCATTACAAAGATGAAAGGCCGCATTGCCACACAGGAAACCCTACAGCCCCCAAATAGACCTCCTCCCCTTTCCCAGAGGCGCACACGGTAATTTGTGACTTTTATTTGTTTCATATTTCTTTGTTATATTTGTCAAAGTGCTTTTGTACGGACGGTTTGACACGTTTACTGTTGCGAGCTAACATATGGACCTGTCTATCAACTGAGACCAGCTTGAGAGGCTTATTGTTTGAGTCCGTCTAATTACAGACACGTTCTCGAAAAGCTTTAAAAGCAACTGAACTTTGTACATTTGAATTGTTTGTTGTATGTCCTTTATTTTTTGTTGTTGTTGTTGTTGTTTTAACGGTGTCTGCTGACAGGAGGGGGGCTTACATACATTACAGACAGACATTAATTGAAATTGTCTCCAAAGTGAGCTGGTGTTTATTTAAATATCAAACATTTATTTAATTTTTGTTTTATTAGTTGTTGTTACCTCTTTAAAAGGAAAATTTTAAGTCACTTCTTCAGTGATTTGAGGTCAGTAGATTGCTTTTTCTTGCCTTTGTTATCCCTACTATCAATTTTCAGAAGACAGGCTTTAAACATTTGGACATGTATTTACGTAGTATGCAAGCATAGGTCTGTTACCAAGTTGGTTTACGTACAAGGAGTTTGCCTCAGTGCCAGTAAAATAGAAGATAGCATCTATGCTACGGAAGAATGAAAGTACAACTACCACAAAAGGCAGATGGTGTTATTGTTAAATTTTATTTATGTATTTTTAAGTAAAACTGTACGAAAAATATTGAAAATAATGCACAAAATAGCAGTGGTAAGCTTACAGCAATATAAAAGGAGCTACACATGAACTACAGCCGTCATAAGAGTGCCTGAACTAGAAGGTTTTAAAATTCAGTACGTGGCTACTAAATATTTTGGGGGAGTTTTTTGTCTATTCAACACATATGAGCTCAAGCATGGCTCAGAAATATTTAGGAGTGAACAGCTGGCATTTAGATTGAAGTGGAGTTTTCTGACAATGTGAATAGTAAAGAGGTCATCACACAAAAGATAAAGAAGTTTGTAAAAAAGAATCTAATTTATTGATAAGATAGTAAATGCAGTTTGTTTCACAAAATGATAGGGTTTTTTTTTTTTAAAAAAGGAGTAGGCACCCACAAGTAAACCAGAGAAGAAGAGCCTTGTCTGGTGGATGCACAGATATTACGCATGGAAAAGAAAAGACCCTTTATGACTGTGCGGCATGTCAAGGCGGCTCTTGTTGGAAGTATGAAAGGTTTTTGTTCGACATTCGAGAGATTTCATGACCAAAAACCCCAACGGGCATAACAAATACGAAAAGAAACCGGAAATATTTAACACTCTACCTAAACGTTTGAAAGAGTCATTAAAAAAGAAAAAAAAAACATACATGAGCTTTTGTGTGCCCACATTCAGCTGAATGAACCAAAATTCTGGAGGACAGTGATCCTAAAAATATTGCTAAAACAACAAAAATAGCTTTTCAGGATGAAGAGGTTGAATTTACTTAACTGGCCAGCATGCACCATAACAAAATATCACATCAACTAGTTTTGCTGAGCTGTCCATTTAGGTTTGAACCACTAAACTTTGGGCCCCATGTGTGAAGGAGGCAGTTTTGTCTGCGCTTATCTAAACTTACTCAAGTTGAAATTAAAACGGAACTTCAAATGAATAAGCACAGAACCTCAGGAACAAAAAGTGGAACCGTCCAAACACTTCAGGTCTTGAGTGTGTTTGTCATTTCAGTTTGTGTGTATTTCAGTTTTTTTCTCTGCCCTTCAGAGCATATTTTTGAAGAGCTTAAAAAAGGTTGATTTTAACATCAACAGGAAGTCGGCGTTATCAAAGGGAAACACTGCATGCTCACACAAACGCATGCACACGTACGCACACACACACACACACAGCGTGACACACAGAGTTATGCTTCTCCCCCTTAAAGTCCCCAATCAGCTTTTTTGTTGTTTCTTTCTTCCCTCTTTTGGATTTCAATTTTTGGATAAGACAGCTGACTGAAGCAACATTACTTTACAGCTGGAAGGTTTTGCAATTTCTGTGGAAAAGCTAGTTCCCTCGGCCCAAGTGTGCCAGCTCACTGTCAGCTGAACTTCTGCTGCCTATATGTAGAATAAACACAGTCTAATATTAGATTTCAGAAAAAGGAGAACGACTGGTTGTGCCTGCTTTTAACCTACATTCCTCCTCACATGAGTGTTTTTAAATTTCTGAAACCATCAGCTCCAGAGAATTTTATGAGGAGATACAAACAAGTCAAGTTGGTTTAGGCGGGAGCTGATTTACGATTGTTCAACCAGAGCATTTGCAATTTGTTCATTTGCACTAAGGGTTTTTTTTTTTTTCACAGTTTCTTTTTTTTTTTTGTAACTTACACAATCAGACTGAAAGTACGTTCAAGAAAGAGAAAAGCTGGGTTTTTGATGTACATCCGCCCTGTCTGATTTTAATATAGGGCAGTTAATATAAAGATGGCTTATTGCAAGATGCACTGATGAACCGCAAACTCCGCATGCAGCTCGCACATCATAACCGCATGGAAATGACAAAACACATGTGTTGTTGTCAGTTAGTCTGCGATCTGCAAAACTGGGGACGGAGTCAGTAATAACGCCTGCACCCACAATAACGGCGCAGATAGCAGCCGTGCAGTGTGTGAGCGTTCAACAGCGAGATGTTCTTACATGAGCAGATAGGACGCCACATTACACCTACTCAGCAAAAATGATATCCTTTCTGAGATCTTTCTATTCAGGTAATCTGAGGGCTGAGCAAAATGTTGCAAAAAGAATGCAGTCAAATACAACAAACCTGAAATTAATGTTATCTTTATGAGGTGTAATGGTTTTCTTTTTTTGGTTAAACTGTTTTAGAGAAGTATGGGGATTTACAAAAATGCTAAAACCAGAATGAGAACTGCAAGAACTAATAAACACGATGACCTTAAATAGGGAGGATTATTGAGGCCTGTGGTGTTACACCAGATTTCATTTAGGTGAATATGTTCCTGTCTGCCAGGCAGTCATACGGAAGTAAACTATTGGGTAGTCAATGTTGAATTTTCTAACTATGTAAAACAAACTGTGATTAACATTTTTAATTTAATGCCAAATGTTAAAATAATGCCTTAACTACACTGATTAGATGTTTTACACCTGCTTTATGATGTTGTTTGGCCTCATTTGCTCTTTCATGCCACTTTGAAAGAGGATGATCATGTGTCTGGCAAGAACGGAAGCTGGTGTCTTGACTTATCAGACGTCATCCTGTCTGTGTGGGAGAAAAAAAGGCAGATGTTTCAGTGGAAAGCAGTTTGGACGAGGAGGAAGAGAAAGAAGAAGGGAGGGATTTGTGTGTCACACTCATATTTCTTCATCACGAGGCGCTGTCAAGGATTTTAAGGTTGTCTCGATGGGGTGAAGGAGCTGCTGCTCTCAGACTTGTCAGGCATAAATAGAGAAAGTAAAATTGCATAAGTAGAGTGAATGATAGCACCGGAACCATGCATCTTGGTTTGATGTTACTTTAGTGGGTGTTCAGAGCTGGTTTCAGGGTTTAGTTAAAGACTAGACTTGATGTTTTATGGTGCGAGAGCTTCTGTTGTAGCTCATTTACAGAAGAACCTGACGACAAACAGAGATGAGGGACGCGATGTGGATTTATGTCGTGATTGTTTTCATGGCTGAAGCGGCGTGGAGCCTGGATCCAGGTTTGAATATTAAAACATTTTGCTTACTTTTGGTTTAGATATTTAATTGCGTTTAGGCCTCGATATGAGACAGTTTTTAATACAAACAAGTTGTTCCATAAATTCAAAAACCTCCAGAAAGATTACGATCCTGTAAGGAACGTCTGCATAAATAAAATCTGAGCAAATTGTGTTTGTTACTACAGTAAGATCTTATTGGAGTCATTTCTAGACTTTACAAATGTGTATTGTAATTTTTAACTTACATGTAAATATCCTGCTTGTATGTGTTGTGTTGTCTGGTATTAGGAAGCCGTAACAACAAAGCTGATTGCTGAGAAATCAATGATGTTTGAATAAGTAGGAAACTGTAACTGTTAGTGGTTAGCGACCCTAAAATTTGTGTGACACAGCTGTGATGTGACTCAGTCGTACAGTCTGTGGAAAAAAACATGCATGAAGGTGGGCCAGTGCAGAAGCTGACAAGGGAAAAAGTTGTCACTTAGCAGATGCATATGAAGGTTGCTTCATGTTTTCAGAATGAACGAGCAGCACGCTACCACTTGTTCCTGGAGTGGAAATCATGATTTCATGTCAGGGTAGCGTTATGATGCAGCTTTTCTCCACTGTAGGGTCTCTGTTCTAGAGCTGTGGTTTTACCACCTCACTCCGATCGCAATGTTTTGCCTTTATGTATCGGAAGTAAACAAATGTCAGACCCCAAAACACTCCACAGTAAACATAATTCAGTGGAATTCACGTCTTTGAAAAAACAGCAGTAATGTCATAAGCCTCTTCGACTGTACAGATAACTAAGTGGGGAAGATTTGTTGGTGAGATTGATTTTACAGTGAAATGTCGCTGCTTTAGCTAATTCTTTTGGATGTGTTTTACAAAAGCTCAAGAAAGATGCCGTTTCTCTTGTGTGGAATATTTCTCATGTAGTCCTGCTGCAGATTGGTCCTTGATTAAAAGCCCACTTTTAATCGCATCACTTCACACCTTGGCTAACTAAACCACTACTAACAGATAAGCCACCTTGATTGCTGCTCTGCTGTGTGAACACTTTAGAATGAAGCACTTACTGCTACTTACTGCATGAAGAAAATCACAATATTTTACTAATCTTTTCTTTACATCCACCTCTGTTCCTCTCAGAAACTAATGACCGCACCTCTGCAAACTCCAGCACTGCTTCAAATCAACCCAAAATTTATGGTAAACTCATTTTCCCGTATTTCTTTCCAGCTACTTTGCATTATGAGTCAAATATTAAGTACATGTCAAGTGAGACTTGTGAATGCACAGAAAGGGAAACATGACAATATACATGAATCCTTATTCATGTTTATTTCAACTTTGAGGCACTTTTTTTGGTTGAAACGAATTAAAAGAATATTTTGAATCAAGTTATTTCTGATTAAGAAATATGTAGTCATTAGTTGATTTTTTTTTTTTTTTTTTTTACATTTACTTTTGTCTTCATCATTAGTGTTTAAGCCTGATGGTTGTCAAATGAGGGAAGGTTTCCCGTGTAAAAATCTTGGGCCACTTGATTTATTTAATAAATGTGTTTTTACCCTGAATCAGTTTTATGCCCAAAGTTAATTCTGTGTTAGGTGCAGTTAATATTTTTATTTTTATTTGCTGTGTTACATTAAATCAATGTTTTCTTTTTTTTTTTTTTTACTGCATTCTGTCCATATTGTTTTATTCCAACATAAACCCAAGCCATTTAGTAAACAGAAAATAATATTACTATGCTCTCTTTTTCTTCCAGTGCGAAGAAATGCAATGTTCAATCCTGGGAGCGATGTTAACCTGACATGCAGCAGCAAGATGTGGAATGAGACATTATTTGTTATCTGGAAACTAGACTTGACATACAAAAAGTGTGACATATCCTTTAGCAATGACGGTCGAAACGGAGACTCCTGCAACGATGGCAAATCTCTCCGTAACACATCCAGTGCTCAGTCATACCTGCACATCCCAAACTTCTCAACTCGTGATGTGGGGCTCTACACGTGCGAGTCAGTTTTCAAAGGAGGAAATGAAAATTATATAATCAGCGTAGCTATCACAGGTAAGATGCTCTTTTTGATTAATACATTCTTAGAACATGTGTTGCCCTCAACCATACTTTAAAAAAAGAAAAAAGATAAAACTGATAACTGTGGTTTCCGTTAGTTACATATACGGATGCAGATGTTTGAGTCTGAACTATCTACCACACATTTTTCTGCTTTGAGCACATAAATGGACACGTAAATATGTTTTTGTTGCTTGGAAAGGTCTTGAAAAGGGACATTTGAAGAATATGACAATAAAAGATAAAATAAAACCTAGGTATGCAAGTTAAAATGACTTAATCTGCATGATTACTTCTGCCGGTGCACATGCAAATAAGTCCGTTCTGATGTATTTTGGAGGTCTTACTGGATTTCTTCTGTTTTGTCTTCCCTGCTTCAGTTCCTCCTGTTACATCCTTTGAGTTAGAGCAAAGAGGCAACAAAACAGTGGCAGTGTGCAAAGCTGAGAGAGGAAATCCTGCTGCCAACATCAGCTGGAGTCACACAGGAAACTTATTGTTTGAGGAAACGCGGCTTGTCTCGAATGGATTTTTCACAGCAGAAAGTCATCTGGAGGTCCCTGAAGGCATGGATACACAAAACCTGAGCTGTATTATCAGGCACCCATCATGGGAAAGGGAGAAGATTCTGGAACCTGAATTTAAAAAAGGTCAGATATCTTTAGACTGGATAGCATAAGATAAAAAAAAAGGCTAAAAGCCAACAGGTTTGCCATTTTTCTTGGCTTGTTCTGTATTGTGTTACTGTTTAGTCTTCCATAAATATATATGTAGAGTTAGTGTCTATTAAATTATTAACAAACGTTCAATCCCTCTCTAGCTGAAGCTCGTTTTCCATGGACGCGCATACTTATTGTCGTGGCAGCCATTCTGTTTGCGGGATTAGTATTTTTTGCACAGAGGAAACTAATGTTGTTAAGGTAAGACATTTAATTTAACAAAAAACATGACCACTTTGTAAACTTTTTTTGGTAAGGCATTGAGTTTTTTTTGTGTTACTTTTGCCAGGCCGTGCAGACAGTCACACAACTCACCATCCAAAACTCCACCGGTGGGTATTTTTTCTGTTTGCATTGTGCACTTTCGTGTGTTTCTCTGCACCTTTTAAAGTTTCGTTCATGACACTTTGCTGTTTTTTTTGTTTTTTTTTTTCAGATAGAGGATGTGGAGGAAGTGGAACCCTATGCTAGCTATATTCAACGTGTGAACTCTATCTACAACTGATCTGCAGATTGGTTCATGTAATAATCCTACACATGCATCAAGGGCTCAGATGCACATGGCTGTTAGTGAGAAAACTGAAGGCTGTGAAACTAAGATATGGTTGCGTAGTAAAGAAAGAGGAGCGCGAGATCAAATGCTTTCGATAAGAGAGGGATGCCTCTCGGTATGAATCTGTCCTACAAACCTTTGACTGATGGAACAGGGGATGTACCTGAAGCTTGCATATGGTGCCCACTGCTCCACGTGTGGGCCTAATAAACAACTTTAATAATTATTACTACAAATGTAATGAACTGCTGAAATGGAAAGGATCGCATCCTGAACTGGATGCAGCGTGCACAAAACTACAGACTTCTGATGTTGCTGATGAAACACATCAGTGATTATGTATGGTCACACTTATTTATAGATTTACTGTAAAGAGATACTCATCGTTTAATGGAGTCAGGAAGGTACGAGCACCAAGCAGAGAACATGTTTATTTCAAAGACGCAACTTCATGTCTCGAGATAATGTGGAACAAATTTGGTGACGTGTTCATAGTATGTTTTAATGTATGTCTAGCTTTGTGTATTAAAATACATGTAGACACTTTAATCTCCTTTTAGCTTCATTTTAAAGAAGTGACACCGATGAGAGTAAATAAAAATGACTAAACAGGATTCAGTTCAAAACTGTATTCGTTGGGTGTGTCGGTAGTTAAGAATGAGACACAAAGTTTAAATGACACTCAGCTGTTTTTCTTTTTTTAAACTGCAGTTGGTATTTTTAGAAACTAAGTGTCAAAATGACTCTTCCATTCTTTGTAAATATACAGAAAAACTACAACTAATACTTTGTTGAAAATACCCTTTTTGCCACCTGTTTGATTATTATCAGCAGTCGACCATTCTAAAAAGAAAAAAAAAACAAGAAAAGGAAGGTTAGTGAGTTTGGAACAATAAACTCACTGAGACCAGAAGTGCATTTCTAAGAAATGAAAAGCTGCCCTCTACTGGTGGACACCAGAACACAGTCCTTCATTGTGTTAATGAACTCTAACAGTCTCTGTTAAGATGTCTGAATAATAATAGTAGTAATATGCGCTTAAATTAAGAACTACTCAAAGGTCTGCAGTGTTTCTAATCTGTCGTACAGCAAAAAAGCTGGTGCCAAAAAAGGGCTCAAAACAGTTTTCCTGTTCGTCTTTGCTATGAGGAAATCCCTTTTTCGTGTTACCAATGCAAATGATGGAAGATAAGAGCCGCAGTCCACTTTGAAAATATAATATATTTGCAAAAATATATTAAAAATCTATCTGAACTATCTGTACCGGTCTGAGTCAGACTGTTTAAATAGGTATCTTGCTAAGTTACAACGTTTTTTGTGCAGACTTCTGTTTCTTTAGGGCCTGAAGATATTCACTTGAGTTGGACTGACTCGGACTGCGGTTGACACCTCATGTAAGCTGAAGTGGAATTTTATTTTTTTTCCCTGAGTCAGTGCTTAGATTTTAACCCCCATCACTCAGACTGGAAACAAGATGAAAACCGTACCTGTTTACTAAGGCTTCCAGGTTTTACTACTGTGGTGTTCATTTCAGTAGTTAATAATGAATACCACAGTCATGGGAGGAGAGCTTGATACCTAAAGGTGTCAAACTCTTCTTTCTGTATGAATTCTGGTGTTAAAATAGAAGCTGCAGCAACTGTAGTCTCTCCCACCCTCGATAGATTTTGTTTCTGTGTATAGAAAGGGGGAACTGTTTTTGACCTCACACATGTATTTCTGTCTACATCAATGACTCACGTGGATTCTCTTGAATATCTAGAACACATAAACATGATTTCCATTGTAAAGCAGCAGCAAACAACTTGACAAAGACGTTGCTTTTATGACTTCTTTTGAATATTTTAAGAGATGCGGTTGATTCGTACAACAGAATGATGAGCAGAAGCGGTACGCTGTAAACTTTTAATTAATAATAATAAAAAAAATCATAAAAATTCCAACGAAACAAAGTCCACTTACAGTAAATGGTACTACGCTACTATTTCTTACGTCAAACATATAAATAATTCTGTCAGATACATCAATGTACACACTCAAAATATAAATTCTTAAGCCTGAAACATTTGTTTCTAGCATATTAAGGAAGTGCAGAGTAGTTCTGAGGATCTCTAAGTTGCAAAATGAACTCTGAAATGCAAATTAAGGTACAATGTTGTGGAGATTGACATCATAAATTGGGCACAAATTCTGAAAACAAATCTATGAAACCTGTTGAGCTGCATTTTAGGTTTACTAACATTGTTAATAAAAGGCTGATCGTTCACACATGAGGTTTGGTTGTGAACCTTAAGGTGGAGCAAAGCTGCGGCTGTATTTCAAAGACAACAGCAAGCGATTAGATAAAGATCAAACCTTCATCTGCAGTAGGAAATCATAAGAGATATGCTGACATTAGTGAACGGATATAAAGTCACTGTGCTTCCTTAGCATCTACTTTCTGTTCAAGGTTTTCTTCTCTCTTTTCACGGTTCTACCATTTTTGTTGCACGTACACCCTTTGAAAGCACAAAGCAATGCACTTTATCAAAAATATTGATCAATTTTTTCCCCGAGTTAAAAAGCAGGTGCCATAAAATGATTTGAAAGTTCTACACGTTGTGGCTTTAAGATACTCAGACATTTGGGTCATGGTGTAACTAACAGCAATTTGTCAGAAGCTGCCGGGTTTACAGTTTTGGAGACATTGCTGTATTTAAACATTAGGTACAGGGTTATTTACTTCCAATGTGATATCGTGCTGATGCCAAAATGTTTTATGAATCCAGGCAAAAACACAAAAAGTATAAATTCTTTTTGCTGTATGTTTTAGTGATGTGTTTTTATCAGTCCCACATATGCTAACTTTCTCTCTAAAAGCAAAAAAAATATTTCAGAGTCACATCAAAAGTCAGCACGTGGTGGCTTAAAGAGTTCATTCATTCAGGTCGTAGTAGCTGTAGCATCTCAGAAGCCGATAGACGTGTTTTTGGAGACGTTGCTGGTCTTGGACATGTTTAAAACTGATGAAACTTTATGCATCTTCAAGTCTTCAAGCCTGGACTCCAGGTCCAGTTTCCTTTGACTGACTACTTCCAGATATTTTGCTTATTTCGTGGTGTCTCAGGAACGCCGCATATTGGTATAAAAAGATTCCTCTTCTCCTGAGTTTCTTCTGTTGGGAGATCAAATTGAAGTTTGTGTGTTGAGGTAGAAACACCACAGTTGTGTTAAGTTACCTCAAAAGTGGAAAGAAACATCTTGGGTCGACACATTTCCACAACCAGCTGCAGTCGGCTGTGACTTTTTTTTTTCTCTCTTCTTTTTTCAGCTTCACTGTGATGATTAAGATTTGATCTTGATTCGGGTGTGAGCTTGACAGTTCAACCACCAACTTCTTGCATTAGATTACAAGATATTAGACGTCTTTTCCTGTTTGTGACACAGTCTACTCAACCTGCATCTCAGAATAGCCAAGTTGAACTTTTCCTCTTGTTTCTGTTTAGCCCATCAGAACATAATCGTCCGAACATTCCTCTTTGGACGAGCAGTCGGAGTCAGGGCTGGGTTGAAGTGCTGCTGGGACATTAACTATGGCATAGTCACAGTCGTCGTCAGTGTCAGCTCTGGCTCTTCTTGATGTCTTGGAGACGTTGTGGTTAATGGAGGCGTACATTACATCCTCATTAGGCTGTGGAGAGAGAAGAGATAGTAAGTCATCTGCCCTAAAGATAGCCTTCACGTAATTTGTTTAAATATTTTTTGGATGTGCTTCAGTAAACAGACCAAGAGTTTGTTTTACACCATAGGCCTCATGCTAATGCTCATCCAGTATGCAAATCGAACCTGTGACTGGGCTGTCATAAAAGCCCAGAGTGTCCAACGGAAAGCTCGATGTGATAACTGTGAAGCTTTGTGGGAAATAGAAGTAGAGTCGATGCAGGGATGCCTACCTTATTATCGTTGCTTGTTTTATTTGGTGAAGAATCCCCTGGAAAAAAATGTTTGGATACAGTTTTTATGCATTATATGTATTGACTATTTCAAATCCTAATGTAAAAAATAAACTGTAATGTAAGAAAAAGGAGAGTTTTACCTTTACTTTTCCTCTTTAGCCTGACAACAAAGCAAATTGAAATGATGAGACCCCAGGAAGGACACAGACATCCAACTAGTATAGCATTAAATACAAAACAAAAATATATATACACACATACAGGGCGTAGCAAATTTATAAGACTACCCTTCTAATTTGTTAAGCACTGTGTGTAAATATATGTATATAGTCCATCCAGCATCATGAAGTGCTTTAATGCACACTCATCTCTCGACGTTTTATCATTTTGAACAGGAATGAGGAATTTTAAACTGAATTTGTCTTTTCATATCCAAATTTGAGCCGGCTCACTGGGCTTGGCTGAGAAGTCAGAAATTCATCAAGCATAACATACAACCACTGAAACCGTTTTTTTTTCCTGTTCAGGAATACAAGTAAATAACAATAATTTGACATGGATAACAATAACAATTACATTTTAGCATTAAACATATCATTTGGTTAAATAGCTCCTACATACTGGTGTGTTAACCATTACAGAAACATTAAAATAAATAAATAAAAAAATGATTTTGGTAATTACCAGTGCTGTTAGTTTAGTGCAGCTGTGGCATAAACCTGACACTGGGTGGTGGTCTGATAAACGTGTTAAACATTGTACATATATTTGAAAGATAGAAGCTGTTGATTTAACGCCTGCTTTCTCAGCATGTTATGTCTTTACTTCATAAAACTTTTTGATATCTGGAACAGTTTTTCAGCGGTGGAGGTTTTAGCCCACAGCAGTGTTTCCTTGACAGCTTAGCCGATGAGAAAGTGTGCCGCAACAGGAAACCCTTCACACAGACCTGCAACTGCCATCCAGAACCAACTGTGTGTGAGCCAGTGACTAACAGCACACAGTATGGCACTTTGCATACATCTAGGTTTTAGATCGTGCCATAATGAATACACATTTTGACTTTGTATCTGACTTGATGCTGATAAAAACACTGGCAAAAACTATTTATATCCAGTGACTGCTATTTCCTTTGCTAAAGCAAATGCAGAAGCTGATTGCCACAGGGCCAAAAATGCAACATCATTTCAGTTAGACAAATGCTGTCAGCCTTCTCATATATGTTGTGTTAACAGTTTTTAAATGGTCCTTTTACTTTTGTTTGATCGTTCTCGTATCGAATATGTTTTTGCATTTGCAACAGTTATACAGTATTAAAACACAAATACCACATGTGCTGAAAGATTTCTTTGTGGCATGTCTCTTTTTACAATGCCTGTCTGATTACTCACCCAGAAGTGCAGTTTCCCATGATGATCCCACAGAGCGCCTGGTTGCTGGAGAACAACCCTGAAGTCCGGCACTGCAGCAGACACTGATGTTACTGATCTCTCTGCCGCTGTGTCAGAGAGCACACAGGCCACAACAGCGAGGTGAGAACTGAGAGAGAGAGAGAGAGAGAGAGGGAGAGAGAGGGAGAGATCGCGGAAGCTATACAAGGGCCTATTTCTGTGCTATTTTGATTTCCTATTTTGATTTCCTGTGCATGAACACCAAACAGACATGTTTGCATGCGGTCGTCCACGTACATGTACTGACGCAAAGGCAAACCACTTGAAAACACACACAACAGATAGAACATTAAGATAAATCTGTTGGTGCTGCAACTACACTTCCATAAAGCCACATTTCATTGACTTTAACTGTGCAGCATCATGAGGACTGTAAAGCGACATTTTATTCCTCTCACTCAATCATATCATCAGCAGACTTTTCCAAACATCTGCCATCAAGTAACACTGTAACCGTCTGCACTGCTGGATTAAACAAAAGGGCAGGTTAGATGACGGTGAGCTGAACGGACCCTGTGTGTGCACTTGTTGCCGATGACTCTCGTTTGCATGATTGTGCAAATTTTCTTGAAGAGCAACATGAGGAAGTCGATGTGCAGCTGAAAGTCCAGTTTGCTTTTCAAGCCATGTCTTTGACAAGGGCAAAAAATAGACCTTTATAGATGTCAGGCTGCAACAATATGCAAAATGCACTGAAAGAGCATCTCACAATGATTGTAGTGTACTGAAGGGAAAGCTTGGATCATTCTAGCTGTTAGATAATAAATGGTTGAGATTGGATGTATTGAAAAAAACTAAAAAACAAACTAACAAGATAAACAAAACCGACAAAGAAACATTACCTTGTATCCTTTAGATAAAACCTTACATTCATATAAAGTAGCCAGTGCTACACTGTACACTAGAGGGTGCTCTTGAACAAGACTATGAGTGCTAATGAAGCGAGCCCCGGATCAAACTCTGTCTCTGTTATAGATGGTGTTGGACACCAGTTTTTAATTCATTGCGTTTTAAATGGATTATGTCTGTCAGCATTAAAAGATTTGAGAAGCTTCCCAGTGCAAAAGTACCAAACAGAGAAAATCATGCTGATGCCAGAGATGCACAGATCCTTTAAAATGTCCTCAATGTTCAAATATTTATGTCTTGTACTGATACTCTGACTCTCACACTTAGAGATTTTTGTCAGTATCAGTAAACTTTGCTCCAGAGTATGTTTCAAGTTTGATGTAGCGGGTTTGTCCAGATGCTGAAAAAAAAAAAA
>NW_007579078.1:62407-112331 GCF_000690725.1 Stegastes partitus | reverse complement strand
TAATTCTTGCATTAAAGAAATGATCAGAAAGTTGAGATGGTGCTTAAACCAAGAGATGGTCAGCCAGGTAATGACTGGGTAATTTTAGGATTTTTGCTATTTTTGAAACGGGTTTGCATTTACGAGTGTTGCCTCTGTCTCTACTTGTCATGTTCTGCAGTGGTTGATGCAGACACGTGCAAAAGTTCCAAGTCATCTTCACGAGTGGCTTTCTCGTGGCTGTTGAGAGTTCATTTTGATATTGTCACACATAACTTCTAACAGGCACAAAAATGTGTACTGCACATAGTACTACTTTTCTACACCAGATGGCGCTGTTGGGGAAAAACAAACAAATGTGAGACAGGTTCACAAGTTAAGGAACAACATGACACGGTCTACAATAGTGATACAAAAGATGAGTGTCAGCTTACACCATCTGCTGGTCGCATGGGAGGAACAGTTACAATCAGAGTTGGAGCAAAAATGTGCCCAACTACGTTCAAAAGAAGTTACTGTCATACACTCAATCCTGAGTTGTTTTTTTTTTTTTTTTTTTTTTTTTAAAGAGATACGCATGTGTTGAATATTTTTCTCAAGCCACCGAAACAGCTTGTCAGTTGCTGCACAGATTGAATACTGAAAGAGAGCAAGTGTCTAATTCTTTCATAAAGTTAATGAGAACATTTTTCTGTGGCCTGAAGTGCACACCGCGCAGTAATATAGGCTGTTAAAAAGCAGACACATGGCCAATATTTGGTGGAACATACTTTGTTTTTGTTGTTGTTTACCCTAAAGTTGTTTTAATCTCCTTTTTTTTTCTTTTCTTAAACCTCTCTTTGGAGTGAAATGCACCCAAGGCCTCAGTATACCTTTGAAGTCAGGATGTTAGAACTTCCTCCTGGGCACTTGGTGATGGTGTGGAAGATTTGCTTGTTCAGATGATAAGTTACCAAGTAACCACAGTGAGTCGGAGCTCACCCAACAAGAAAAGGCAACAGCTATGACTCACTTTTTGTACTAAATACGGTTGACATCTCTGTAAATACATGTGTCTCTAAGTCCCTATAACACTGCAGAAATAAAACACGCTTACGCTTTACCGGAACGTTTGGTGTTTCATGACATATTTAAATAGAGCGTGAAAGAGTGCGTTTAGTAAAGTGTGCCTGATGGTCGCGAAAAAGTATGTGGGAGGTCAGGAAGTGGTGAGTTTGTCACGAGTGAAATGAGCCCCTGCAGTAGCTACAGGAGTTTATTTTGACAGTTTCAGGTGACGAGCACGTTGAGCCAAATGGAGGGACTGAACTATCTGATGCTGTTTTGCTGCTTTGCATTTGTCTGCGTTGATGGAGGAGGTAAGTTAAACCTTAATGTCATTTTGCTGAAGATGTGAGAAAGAACGGGGGAACATTTTAAGATGTTAGTCATTAGGTGGCAAAAAGAAAATGGTAATGAGTGAGATTACGGTGTAATTATTAAATATGCGAGTTATAAATTAAATACTTCATGTGTAGTTACATAAGTAAAAAGGAAGAAGACGAAAAGTTTAGAAATTAGGTGGGAATCAAAGAATTAATGTTTAATAATTGACAAAAAAGGGCAAAAAACAGTATTGATATGAGTATTATTATTAAATTATTAGTGTTATCATAAGAAAAGCTATTTTCCATGTTGTGGTTGCTGAGAAAACTAAATAAGGACATGTTTTAAATACGATGATGAAATGTTGGGGCAGTTTTGGGCTCCAGTGTCGGAGCCATGATGAGCTTCGATGTCCTGTTATGTAATTCAATCATCCACAATTTATAATTTAAATATGTACATGTTAACTTGCAAACAAATTTTGATGAGGTTAATTTAACAACATGCTGTAAAAAGAACATTGTGGTGAGCTATTGATAAGTTCAACGCATGATGTATAATTTTTTTGTGTTTACTGTGTTCTACTTTTTTTTTGAAAGGCATGTGTGAAGAATTATATTCAGACTTTTAATGTCAGTAAACTATGATGAGGACAAAGTGGTCTTATTACATTAAAACAAACTGAAATAAAATGAAGTGGTCACTATGTTGCAAAAATATCAATAAACTGAGAACCCTAGAAGGAATAGATAGATAGATGGATAGATAGATGATCTGTTGATCTCTCCTTCTCTTATTCAGTATTTCTTTTCTTAAAATTGGCCAGTCAGTACTTGTGTTATCTGTGTACAAAGTCTTTACACTGTCATTTGTGGGCATTACCAAGAAAATCCATCCATCCATCCATCCATTATCTATACACCACTTAATCCTCACTAGGGTCACGGGGGGCTGGAGCCTATCCCAGTTGAGTTAGGGCGACGGCAGGGGACACCCTGGACAGGTCACCAGTCTAACACAGGGCCACACTTAGAGACAGACAACCAAGCACACTCACATTCACACCTACAGATAATTGAGAATCGTTTAGAATTTTTTGGACTGTAGGAGGAAGCCGGAGAACCCGGAGAGAACCCACGCTGTGAACAGGGGGTCTTCTAGCTGTGAGGTGACGGTGCTAACCACCGATCCCCCATAATAAAAATGATAAAGAACAAGTAACAATGTCGTACTGGGAAGTACCTACATGCAGATGTCCTATAAAACTGGTAGACTTATTGGTCCTCAGCTGGTCTTCCTTTTTGTACATATTTTTCCTGTTTAAGAGTTTTTGGGTACTTTTTCTTCATCGAAATGAGGAGAAAGTGTCAACAAATTTGTGATTTGAGACGCTGGCTGAAGTAAAATTCACAGTTTTATGTGCAATAACCAGCCGTACTGTGTGAATACTGGTGTGTTTGGGAGATTTTGTTATATTGTTCAGAAACGTTTTCCTACTTTTATTCACCAGTTCCTGAAATGATAAACGATGATTAGATGATTCAGATGTATATTTTTTTGTAAATTTCAGACTCGGTTGGGTCATGTGAAGTTGCATTCGTGGGCCGGAGAGGAACGACATGGAAAATTGCCCCACAGCAAAGTCTGACAGTCGAGTGTCCTGTCAAACACTGTGGACAAACGGTAAATGTCACCTGGTGTAAACTCCTCAAGCCACACCGCTGTGAACAGCTTAATCAAACAGACAATATAGAAATAAGACAGCGTCACAACCCAGCTAACGATGAGCTAGTATCCTATTTAAGTTTCAAGCGGATTTCCGTTCATGATGACGGCCTCTACAGATGTCATTTAAAAAGGGTCCCATCTCATTTTGGATTCAGTCATCACATCAACATCTCAGTTTCAGGTATGTAGTTTTTTTTTCCTCCCTCAGTAGCAATATATAAAAGTAATACATGTGATTTTAAGTGTTGATTTTGTCTGCTATTTGTGATTCCCCAAAGATATATACATGGGGGCTGAATACTCTGATAAGGCAGCAGGTAGGAGTCTTTGTCAGATAATATATGCACATTTTAATAAATGCAGTCGAGGACCACTGATCTTTTTGTTCTTCTTCTGTAGTCATGTCACTGAGCGCTGATGATGATGATGATGATGATGAAGTTGCGCCCTGGCTGCCCTATTTCTGCATCACCATGAGCATAGTTGTTCTGGTTGCCGTCATGGTTGTGTTAACTCTCCTGAGATTCTATGGCTGGAAGCGTAAGAACAATAATATCAATTAACATTTTGGATTACTTTCAGAATATTTGCACATTTTAGCACTTTGAAACAACTTGGTGTTTGTCTTCTTTACAGGAATACTGATCTTCAAAGACACGAAGGGAGAGGTAATGAGATGCAGTGTTCGGTGTTTACAGTCGTCCTCAAATGTATTCATACCCTTCAATTAAAGAAGAGGCAAAATTCACAATAGTCGCTCAAATAAATAGAAACTGAAAAAAGTAATAATAAATAAAAATTTGCTAAATTATAATTGAGTGAAATAAGACATTGCTTTTAAATTGTGATTGACAAAAAATAAATAAATAAAATTCTAGCACTTTGCTGATGAGCAGTGGGCCAAAATCAAAATAGCTGTCAACAGGTGCAGAAGTCTGATTGAAAGTTACAGAAAACACTTGAATGAAGTGATTTGAGGACGACTGTATATAAGTTGATAAAGTCCGTTTCTAGCTGAGATGTAAGGAGACTGATGGACCTTTTTCACCGCAGACACTTGTCATAACAGGAAACGCGTCAGCATTATTCGTGATGGCTCAGTGCCATTAAATGTCCCCGTAGTTTATGACCGTGAGAAAGACGATAAAATGAACCTTCAGCCAGCTCAACTCAACAGAGTCCAGTCATTTGTAATGACACCTGACAAACCAAAGTGTCTGCTGTGAACAAGGTCTATACGGCTCCCAGTGTACCGTGAATAGACCATCTGGTTCGTCTAACTTAGTATGAGGACTGGAAGGAAACAGCCCGACTCACTCGCTAATAAACATGTCATTTATGTTTTTTTTTTATTAAGTCATGAAAAAGTCGTATTTTTGTGCAATTTGTAACCTTAAGGAGGCTGACGGACAGATGTTGTTACTTTTGGACAAAGCTAATTGAACTGTTCATATTTACATTTACACAAGAGCATCACTAAAGGTCATTTTAATGGTTTTTTTAATCCTCATTCTGATGTTTCTTTTTGTCACAGGAGATGCCCACTCAAATGATACCAGACCTCCCCAAGTGGACTGAGTCTTCCTCTCCTGCCCTACAAAGTCGTATCTTTGTTGTGAATGACATCTACTCTCCAACTACTCCAGAAACACCAAAATCACCACCTGCCCCGTCACCCGCTGAAGACCAGCCTGCTGCTTCAGACACAGCAGATAAAACGTCTGCAGTGTACGCTGTCATCAATCACAGTCAGCCTGGGATGGCTGCCAGAAAACAGAATGCGGCGACCAAAGAGGAAAAAAGTCCACAGTACACTGTCGTCAAAGTTCCCTGACACTTTGGTGTGTCACAGACACATACAGTTGAAATGATGGAAAAAATGTTGTGTCACGGAACAAGGAGATGGCTGAGCGAGATCAGCGCCGCTGCAGAAGGAGGTGAACGGAGGAGGCTTGTGGTCGTGCAGATGTACAGTGTTTCATCTAAAGTTGGTATGATAGACCAGAAGCAGTAATGAATATATTCTCTCATGCTCAGGTTTGTGAATACCTTGTTTTCTTTCTTTTAGTTTGCATTTGTGTCACTTTGGGGGGATTTTTCAGCTTTGGTGGTTGTTATAAAAAAGTTCAGTTGGTTGAGTAAATGTGTCATGTACAGATTCACTGACTTTCTCTTGCCTTTTTTGGCATGAAAGTGGAACTTTGGGGTGGAGATCTATGTTGTGAAAAAAAAAAAAACAGCTTTGTAATATAATCCTCGGCAGATCTGTGACTTTTGAAAACATGCTTTTGAGATGCGACAGTATTTATTAGGTATGTTTGCATTTCTTCTGAGCTCATTATTTTAAAGAAATGTCCATTTATACACTTCATACATTCTAAACATATTTACAGGTATTCTAGTTCACCCATTTTTTGTGTCAGAGACCAACCTCAGTGTTTATGCCTATGAACCTGGCCTTTTGACCACACCAGTGTGGTTATGTCGAAATGTGCAGGAAGTTAAAGACGGAAACACTTCTGAAGTCGACATTACGTGTGGTAGGAGACACCTCGTTTACTTTCACTTCACACATTCTGTAGTTACATAAAAATCATGTAAGAATAGGACTGATGGGCTAAGAAGAAGAGGAACGACAGAAACCAATTTAAGATGTCATTTAAAAGAATGTGTCAGTAGCCTGTAAGGTAGAGGTTTGTAACTGTCGTTGAGGAACTTTTAAAACAAATCAGCATCTACCTGCAACCCCTGATTAAAGAGAAAGGCACTGTTACATTTCTCAGAATGATTTTATGAGGCAATGCAAGGTGACAGTATTTTACCACGAAAAGAAGCAGCACTTACAGAAAAGTTAAAGAGAGAGAAATAATACACTTAGATATCCATCCATTCATCCATCCGAGTGTCCTTACTGGGATGTGAACCAGCAGCCTTCTTGCTGCGAGGCAATGATGCTAACCACTGATCCACCTGGTAGCCCTACACTTAAATATGTATAGCAGAAATTTTGCTTTCTTTACAATGATCTGGTGACACCTTCAGATCTATTGACTTTGCGCTTTATTTAGATTAAAATCGCAATACAAAATTTAAAAAAAGTAAAGTAAGTAATCTGCAATAATCTGCTATTATCAACAACCAAACCTTGTTATTAGTATGGGGACGACGCAGAAACAAATCCATACATTTCTGTTTGATGTTATCAGAGTAAGGTTTATAGCTGAGTGGGTTCTCACATACAAGGAGGATATGGTGACAAGTATTATTCAAGGATGATGAAGGATTTAAAGAAGAAACAAGTCAATAGATAGTGATACAAGACAAATAGGAGGCAAGTGTAGCAATCCAAGGAATTGTAATTAATAAAGTAGTAGTAATATTTACAGTGTGCAGAAATGTGCAAAGTATTCCCCTGAGAAGTGGCAGATCGTACATGATGTAGTCAACTTGAGAAAGGATAATCATTCATAACAGGGTACTTTTATCAGGTCAAAAAACAGAGACACCCATGAACTGCTTTTGTTAATCTGATTACTTTAAAGTCTTTTTCTTTCATTCGGTTTCAAAGCTCATCTGAGACTGTGATTGCTGTTCAGTCGTCGTCCTTATTCAACCAATGAAACCACAAGTACCTCATTACTGCTCATCTTCCCGCACGTACAGTTTACAGTTCCTATAGACAACCGTGGTAGTTATTTAGTCTTCTTCTGATCGAACACAATGTTCCTTCAGATGTACATCATGAAGCTCTAACCCACCTTTGTTGAAAATTTCCCCAAAGCTTGTATACGTATGACATTCCACTCTCTAGAAGGCACACCCAGGAGAGGAAGGTGAAAAGTTTAAAATATACACGACATGCTGCGTGTGAATCCTGGGAAGTGAGTCGAACAACTTTTCTGTATCTTGTTGGAAATTTTTCTTGTCAGCATCATGTCTGGTAGTCGCAGCCCACACACAAGTTCTGCGTCTGTACTTTCTCTCTCACACACACTCCCTCTCTGTCACACAGACGCACACACAAACACAAACACACATTGGTAATTGTATTTTTTTCTCGGGTGGACAAAGCCCTGATTCAGATTGGCAAAGAGATCGAGAGCATGGAGGCTTGTGCGAAGGCAGCGCTTGAGACGGGCCTGATTAGATCGAGCCTGAGGTCACTAAGTCAGTGTGTGCACCAGTCTGCAGCACTGCAGCTTAAAACCCCCACTGACAAGGTGCACATAAGCCCTGAATGCTTGTGGTTCTGCTCCCAAAACAGTCTAAAAGTCTAGTCCAGAAGTACAGCGCACTATGAAACAGTCAAGACATTCAAATTTGAGAAAGTTTAGAGATATGTTTCAATGCTGAGTGAGTGGAAATTCATGTTTAACTTACTTTAATTTAAGCTTTTCAATTGTCTTTAGGCATGAAGATGACCTATTGATCCAAAGTGAGGAGGCAGGGTTTGAGGGGTTTGTTGAGGGATATTGAGAGGACCAAAATGGCTCGTCTGGGTTTAACTTGCAGCTCTCAAGTAAAATTCTAATTTGTTGCTTACTGTTTTTTTTTTCTAGAGGCTTGCAGCATTGAAATGCAAAACACAAAGTCACCCCGCCTCAACGCACGGCACAACCTGTCCACCCGCACTCCTTACACACACAAACTCACTGAACTCCAAAATATACACACGCATTCCTTTTCATGGGAATGAAAAACGTTTCAGCCTCGGATCTTCGGAGAACATACGTTTCTGACTGTGGGATCATCTAATAAGCAGGCACATGGAAGCACACGATCTCATAGCACATGCAAACAGAGTTTTAAACATGTCCGAGACATGTGTGATTTGAACTTGCGTGTGTCCTCAGCAGTGCAACATGAAAACCGTCTGACAGAGTAAGCAGGAATGCTAACGGCATGTGGTTTTTATACTCTAAAAATACAGATGTCTGCAAGATGAGCAAGGAGTGTAAATCAATTAGAAAACTATTGAAATGTTTTAGTTTTTCAGAAGCGTTGATGCCTAATTAAGGCCCTGTTTTAGTTCCACATGTGATATTATTTCTAGTTCATGATACATACATATTCTATATATTTATACAAGTGCTGAGGTACATCCACAAACACACATCTCGAAAGAAAATATAAATACGGTATGTTATCCCAGAACTTATGAATACATCATACATCAGAGCAGAATTGACATGTACAGTCGCCTCTGTGGGAAGTCGTGTGCACGACGTGTGTGCAATTTTTCACTCTGCAAGATCCACCAGAACCTGCCTGTCTTGTGATTTAAAAAAGAAAAAAGAAAAAAGAAATGCCTCAAAAATGAGCATCTGGCAGCCATGTTTGGCACAGCAGAAAGGAATTTCGTGTTCTCCAGAATCCAGTGTAAGATGTACAAAGCTGAGAAGCTAAAAAGTGAGTGACACAGATAAAGATACAGAGGTGTGTTCTTTTTGATTTTTTTTTATTATTGAGTTTGCTGCTTTTATTACAACAACTTTACATACGTGGTTGGTTGTGATGCATCTTTTCTGACTGGATGCTACAACACATTTCTGCTTGTGTAAAAAATGCTCTGAAACCACTTTCAGAAGTATTCTACTGTAAGGTGTGTGCTCACGATCAGTGTTGCATGCTTGTACTGAAACTCCAGAAGAACGCTGCCTTAACTCTGTCCTTCATGGCATTCTTGTTAAAGCAAGTAGCTGACAGATGCAAATCATATGCCTTGATATGCATTGCTATTTTAAACACAAAGCGTTTTTTTTTTTTTAAAGCACCTGCGAACATATTACCTCAGCATCATTGCATTATATTATGTCGGTGCCACTTCGATGCAGTGCAACAGAAAAGTGAGTTGGATGTGTGGAGGAGCCGCTGTGGCAACAAGACACGCATTCCTTTCAGGGGGCACCGAAAAAGGTTTCAGTGCCGTTTCCTCAGGCGATTGATTTAAGCCATCTGACCGTGAACTCAACCTCGAACAGACACACACACACGAACACAGACTTTGAAACATGTAGAAATTACACAAGTAAGATATAAGTATGCAGCCCTTTAGTTTGTCTAATACCACCCGTGACCCCACCCAGCTTTTCACAATGCACCAAAGTGGCGTTCGTGTTAGTTCGTCTCTACAATGCTGGTTTGGCTGTGGGAACTAACTGGGTGCAATATTATCAATGTTAAAAAAAAAAAAAGGCTACATCATCGGCATTTTCTTTTATCATTTCAACGAGAGTAAATAATGAGTTATGAGGGAACATTTTCAGCTGTGGATAAATACACATTTGCTAATGAGTATTTACAGAAGAACTACGAGATTGAGAGCCCATGTTCATGTCACTGACAGAAAAACATAAAACCTTTCCCTTAAGGAGCAGGTGAAACATACAGGCAAAGACAGGAAACTATCTTGAGGACATGCAATACGGTGCAAAAAAAAATAAAAAATCACTGTATTTAATTTTGCAGTTGCTCGTGGAATGCGTGATCATCAATTACAGAGTCAGAGAGAAATAAAAGGATCTGCTCCGGAGTTCTTCATAGACACCATGTGAGGACAGCCTGGAGATTATATAAGAGTCGGACGCAGAGGCAGCAGAGCAGAGTTGAATGTCGTTTGTCCAGTTGGTGCTCATGAACAAGATTGTACTGGACATCCTACGGAGGTGTGTCGGAGCATCTTCCCTTTGTGCCAAGGTAGTGATGATGAAGATGCAGCAAAGGGAAGCAATTCTGCAAGGCTGGCTCTGACAAGCGTGGCCTTCTCCTCTCAGTGGCTGGTCTCATCTGAAAGATTAATCAGCTGAAACGAAACGTGTGGTGACACAAAAATGCTTAAAAAAAATAAAAAAATAAATAAAAAAAATAAAACAAATTTTTGCTGCATACAAATACAGTCGTCCTCAAAGGTATTCATACTCTTCCATTAAAGAAAAGGCAAAATTCACAAGAGTCACTCAAAAAACTAGAAACTGTAAAAAGTAATAATAAATAAAAATTTGCTAAATTATAATTTAGTGAAATATGGCATGGCTTATGAATTGTGGTTGAAGAGAATAATTTAAAAAAAAAAAAAAAAAAGCTGTCCCAAACAAACTAGAGCACCTTGCTGATGAGCAGTGGGCCAAAATCAAAATACCTGTCAACAGGTGCAGAAGTCTGATTGAGAGAACCACAATTCAAAAGCAATATCATGATTTATTTATTTTTTTATTTATCATTGCTTTTGTCAATTTCAGTGACAGCTGTTTCTTTCCTTCTTTAATGCAAGGGTATGAATACATTTGAGGACGACTGTACACTTAGTTTGTAAATCACGTGCTATAAAGTAGCAATATTAGGTTCACATATAAAAAATAAAGCATGTTGATCAGAATAAGTGTCAGGATCCTGGCAGTGCCTCACTCTTCTCCTTGTACAGTGAACAAAATTATAAACACAACATGCAAATGGTCTTCTTTTCTGACTTTATAGAAAAAGTTTGAAATCTCACTTCTATTGTTAGAAATAGAAAAGAGCTAAGGGTAAGTTGTGCACAAGACATTGGGACAACCATGAAGCGACTATAAACGGCCACCTTAAAACGCAGCTTTGCTTGATTGACACAATGCCACATGACAAAAGAAAGACAAAAACATGCTGTTGGCATCCTGGATAGTGGCATATCAGAAAGAGCTGCACAACTCCATCATTTGTTACCTAGGAAACAGTTTCAGATAGTGCTGCATGACAGACAATCATATGCAGAAGAGACTGCTGATGAAGTTGTTGATTTGCACAGTCATTGGATATCTGCTGAAACTGTGAGTTACCACCAGAAGGAAGTTGGTTTGCAATTTTGTGGTGCCCACCAAGGCCTTGATCTAACCGCAGAGTGCTGCTATAATCGGCTCCAGTGGGTCATCAGTCACATTTGTTTAACATTGATAGGATGGAGGACGCTAGGTGATGAAAAGGGTGGATACATTTGTTACTGACTTTCTGGTCTACGGCACCACTCTCCATCTGCTCATTATTATTTCTATTAAAGTGCGTACTTTGTTGTTTCATGATGTCCATTCTGTTGGACTGATGCCATGTGTTGGTACAACAAATGCTGAATTACTTTTCAGCTTTTTCAGTTTTCTCTGCTCTTCTTTTTCTGGTAGTAATCCTTGAACATATCTAACCTTCATTTCCCAACCTCCTGCTGCATAAAAACTCCAGCTTGTCTCTCCAGTTGCGCCACACCGTTCTGCATATGTACACGGTAGTACGGCCTTGGTCAACCTCTACTGAGGTTTATACTTCTAGTGTTTCTGTTGTGCTTCAGGCAGCCTTCTTGTGCTGGATATCCACCTACTGCTCCAGACCTCTATGCTCAGCTCTTGAGCCTCTACATGCTCAGTCCAGCTTCATTCCCTGCACACGCCCGGTGCCTCCACCAGTCTAACCAACCTTCGGGCCTTCCTGGATCCTCTCCTGGAGCGTTCTCTCCCTTCACCGAGACCTCCATTGCTGCAGCTAGACACTAAACTCTCTTCTAGGATCACCAACCTTCCTCACCATCAAATACGACAACAACGTATCCTTTAAACCTCTCTTGTGTGCTCTAAGCATTGCATTTGGGTCCATATTTAGCATATAACTGTTTAAAAAAAAACTTCCCAGAAAACACAATAAATCCTCATGAAAACCAAGACGGGTAAGTTCTTTATCCAACACAGATTGTTCCATTGTGTTCAGTGTATAAATCCAGCTGAACGCAGCAGACATGCCGGCTCCAGATCCTTTTTTAATTGTCTTGTCTGTAGAGGCTGTTTTAGCTCCGCCTGGATGGACAGATATTTCCTCAACACTACTATACTTGACTTTGTTCATGCACAGATGGAAAATAACGATTGCATGCGTAAGCAAAGTGCAGATGGAGTGCAGGTAGCGAAAAAAACGACAAAAAGTGACACAGCTTTGATGTCGTCATATGTAAATGGTGCGAGCAGGACATCGTGCAATCAGTTACAAAGTCCAAATCTCAATATTTTTAGGGATAACTTGTGCTAAGTGTATTCAAATATAAGCCCAACTCAATGCATGTGCCCCATTTGTCACTGTGCATTGTAATTTGATTCATTATTAACATACAAAAAACTGATTAATGCGATAATTACTTTAACTTGATGATACAGTAAGCAGCAGCACTGAGTAATGTGCATACTCTTAATCATTAAAAAAAAACATCTCAGAGCATATAACACCAGTGTTTTATAGGTGAGACAGTGCTGCAGTGCATCCCAGTGACTCACTGTTCCATCATTGCTTCAGGAGCACCCTGGCAGTTTTCCAAAACCCACAACAGGGAGGGAGCCCTAAATTATAAAGTCTGTTGTCTTTTAATGATTCCTGGAGTTTAAGAGGATGAAGGTGGAGCGAGTGGAATTCTGCAAAGGCTTTTCTAAACAGGCCAGCAGAACGCCCACATCAAAACGCTTATGGTACATAACTACACATAGAGATATTATACACGCTATGAAATCAAACACAATGCAAAAATATTGTGTTTTAATTCCCTTCTTCATGAAATGAACTGTCTCATACACGAAAAAAGTACTTTACAAGATCTGTTCTGTCCCTGTATTTATTGCTCATTTGCAAAAACAGATAACTCCATCTTCACAAACCTTCAGAAAACCCACTTTTCCATCGTCTACCTGAGACAATATCAGTCAAACTTTAGGTTTTTTTTTTTTTTTTCTTTTTTTTTCCCTTGGTTCAACTCCCTTCGGTTTCGTTTTGTTTGTTTTTTTTTCAGGCAACCACCAAAAAATTAGTTTTCTGAAAATTTACAAAAATGGAGTTATCTGTTTTTGCAAATGAACTCTTCATATGTAAAAATAATATTCTTTTTTCTAGCTTTCTTTTCTGTCCCTGTAGATGTTTAAAATATCTGTGAACTTAAATTTATCTAGTCAGTTTCACCCATTATATTAAAAAAACCCACTTGGCCAAGAGCAAACACATCAGAGCATGATACATGGTCTACAGTTTTTCGACACACTCACCTTCTTTGCGCAAAAAACACTTCCAAAGGCAGAAGCACAGCGACATAACCAGCAGAGCCGCTACTGTGGTGACTGAGATCAGGATGGTGAGAGCCGTTCCAACTAGAAGGAAAAAAAACAGAGACCTGATTAGGAGTTTTATTATCTGCCATAAATGTGTAATTTAGATGCTGGTATTTATGTGGCTGTGTGTGCCAAAGCCTGAGCCGGTCTGGGCACAGCTTTCCAATTATGGACCGTCCCCGATTAAATCTGCGATTGAATTTATAGTGTTGCTCTCTAATTGGTGCACTCTTGACCCATTAAAATTAAATTGAAGCTTATAATTGACAGTGCTGCTCGAGTTATAAACACATTTATCTGCTGCAAATTATTAGCTGCATTACAACTAGTGAGGACTTTTTTTTTCAGCTAAAGGCATGATTTGAAGATTTACTTTCCAGGACTGAGTGGATTGAGAAGATCACTATCACTCTCATAACTCTTAATTAAAGCTGCAGTAGGCAGAAAACTGGAAAAGGGCGGAATAAACACACAGGAACTTAAAAGTACATCCCTCGTCCTGCAGCTCTCCCTCCTCTGTCCTAAACCTCTGCCACCAGCCGAGCATGGGCCTATGCAGGCGCTTCAAGCATGCAAAATAATTAGGTCAAAAGTCAACATTCACTTGTAGCTTCACACAGGATATGAATCGCTCTCTCCTGAGTGAAAGTCATGTGTTTAACTCATTCAAACACCACATCTTGCTTCCATTGTGGACTTGCTCTTTGTATTATCCCAGTGACCAGGCTAAAGCAGCCCAAGTCTCCTGAAATCCTGAAAACTGAGCCAAAAGGAGTTGCAGGAGTTTAGTCTTCTCTCAGACCACTTGGATTACATTATGTTCAAAGACTACAATGTATTTTTTTCCCCTTCAATAATGCTAAAAATGTTGCCTTTCATATGAAACTATAAAATATATCACATGTCTGTTAGTTTAACTTGGCAAAAAAAATAGAAAGAGGTAGGTTAGCCTGGCTCTGCTTGAAGATCATAATTCAAAAACCATCTAAATCTCGTTAATTACCAGAGCTTATTAGTTAAATCTGATCAGGGTTTTGCAGATCAGTGATTTGGGTAGAGCCAAGCTTCCTGTGTCTTGTGTTACCAATCTTTGTCAAGCCCCTGACTGTCTGAATCACCAGTTGCGACTGCAAGTCTAAGTCAACCAGTCGCTGTGCATTTCCAGCAGGTTTCTTCTCTCCTTCCACCATCTACCATTACCGTTTTCAAAATCCCCTTCACTACAGCACACATCAGCAACATCCGGGATGCAACCTACCACACTGACAATTTCAAGCTTTACAGGATTGTGTAATAAGCCAGCCTTGCTATTTTAATGACAACACTCACCTCCCTGCATTCAACTGTTCCACCAAAACAAAGTCCGTCACTATTGTGGTGGCTCACCATCACTGCATCCTAAGCTCAGCAAAACTTAAGACGATTTTGATTTGTTTTAAGAAAACAGCCAAAGAAACCAGAACGCTTTTTTTTTTTTTACTGTAGAGCAGAATGATAATGGGGCACAGCTCGACCATTCTGCACAGTGTGGTGTCAGTGATGGTCTGGCTAATCAAGACTAGGCCTCAAGAACCAGTCCAACTGTGCTATAATGGCCAGACTGCATTACTACGACTTCCGCATCCCATTTGATCCACTTAAAATGTCTAAAAACACCATATAATTATTTGATTTTGTCCCATTCATGTGAGCAAAGAAAACGTCAGCTGGGTCAGCATGCTCCCTGTACACTTGGCTAAGAGGGACGCTGACACACTTGCCCTATGAGCCTAAAATTGAGAGGGCAAGTGGAACATTGGGGTATCTAATGGAGGAAGCGTGGAAAACTTCTTTAGCACATGTGCCACTGATGCAACTATCATTTGAATGCATGAGGCACCATCTTGTAATCCAGCATCAAGTTCATCTTGACACATTCATGGTCTTTGTTATCTGTAGCTTCTTGGAGACAAAGACGAGAGCGATAGAGAACTTCTCATCTAAGCATATTTCCGAAAATGCTGACCTATGCCTCTCAGCAAAACAGATTTTAGAAACAGCTCTGTAGAGGTAAGTGAGACACTCATCTGAAGGATGTGCAAGTATGAGAACGACTGCAATGATGGCTGACATTCAACAACATTCTCTGTTTTCAGGTATGTGATGATATATATAAAAGGCTTGGAGTGGGCCAAGACAAAAAAAAAACACAATGTTATTAGTGATGATGGAGATCCACGGGAATGCAAAGATTTACTGCCACCAACTCACTCTTAGTGTTCATGGATACAGCTATGGGTGACTCAAGCCCTTTGTGGTGCACCAAGCATTTGACGGACACGTCTTTGAGCAGCCCTGATTGGACGGTCAGCGTACTGATGACCAGGGTGGTCCCGTCGCCCTGAGGGAGCTGCGTGGTCACGGGGGGGCCCATGGTGCGGTTATCTCTCTCCACGTTCCACACAATCTCCGCTGGAGGCCTCGACACACAGGTGCAGTTGGCCTCGATCACACCCGGAGAGGTGGTCTTGTAGCTCACCTGAGGTTTCGGCAGCACTGGGAGGAATAAAGAGCGACAGTAAGATAGAAGTAAACCACACACTGGCAGACATTTACTCACAAACATACTGTTCGATAGACTGCATGTGGCACAGATGACGGGTTTACTGAAGCTTGCTGCTATTTTTTTCAATCTGAAAGCTCTCAAGATGTTATGACATAGTAGTAAAAAACAAAAACTGTAACACTGAGTAAAATATGTAAAGTATGCTGTGGTAGGGTGGGCATATGAAACCGATTATTTCAAACCACAAATTGGCCCAAATTCATATCTTGGTTTAGTTTGCGGTTGTGTATCTTGTAAGTGTCTTCAGCTGAATTGCGGCGATGATACCTGGGATAAAACCTTAAAGCTTTCGGATCAGCGAAGATATGTGAATTCCTGCACTCTTAAGATCCATAAGTAAACGTCTGGCTGCTTTCAATTCCCTGTTCTCCGGGCTCAGCGAGGAATGTGATGCGCTGGAACCCAGAACATTTTTGTTGGCAGGAACGCATTTAGCCACAGATATTTGGCCCTCATGGCTTTAGCATCTTCTCAGACTTCTGACTGATGAGCTTCACCCACCATCGTTGTGGATTGCGTCAAAAATTTTGGGGTGGTTCAAAAGGACAACAGGAACAAATTCTGAGAATAATCCAAACCATAATGATACCCGAAGGAGCAGGAAGCCGCCGTGAAATTTGGAAGGTTTGTGGTTCTTTATTTAAAATTTCCATCAACACCAACTCGGCACTACTATTATGTAGATAATATAAAATCATACATGTCCAAATGTAAATATGTGTGATTTGATTGTTGTTCGGGCACACAGTATAAAGATCGTCATTTTCCAGCTACTCTAAAAGTAAATTAATTTATATATTTACTGTTTTCATATAGTTTCCAGTTAAATTTGTTGATGTAATTACTGCACTCAACTGCAATTTTGGGATGCTTTTAGTTTACTTGACTGTTTCAGTATGACATTTGTATCTAAAGCATCTAAAATAATAAAAAATTATAGAAACATAATTAAGAAACATATAAAAAAACGTTTCCACACGGTTTCTATCAATCATAAGCACATAAAATATAATGTATTTGTACTGATAAATATACACAACAGCATATAAAGTAGATAAAATTAGCTTCACTTTAACTAACTTCATCAAATTAAATTAATTATCGCAATCCAAATACATCACTCATCACGTGTTTTAATATGTTAGACATTTTTTTCTATATAGTGAGTACTTCTGCTTTTGATATTTACATAAGTACATTAAAATTTGAGTATATTACCCATATCAACACTGTTGATGCGAATACTTAACTAAATAATTGGAATAGTTCTTCCACCACACACATTTTGTATGACAAATTGGCTGAGGGTGTACAACAATCTTTACTTCAGTCTCCTTATCTGTGTAGAGTTGAACCCAATGATCCCCTCAGCTGTGATTACTTGATTTTTTTGCAGAGCAACTGCATTACAAAACCAATTTTGATTACATTGTTTGATAATGTTTAAATGCTTAAAAATGTAAAGAAAACTACAAGTTTTGAGCTTTTTTTTCCAATTGAAATGCTCTTATAGAGGCCTCTCAGACATTTTCTAACTTACAAAGCGAATTTTGAATTTGCTTAGATTTGCTTTATTATTTACTCATGTTGTAAAATCGTAATTTCTTTCTGTTGTGAGAATATTTCAAACAATCTGGAGTCATGCAGTGACCTACTGATGACAAAAGTGTTTTCGTCATCGTTTTTCACGGACAGTTTGTTAGAAAGTGGGTGAAAAGGAGGGAGGAATCACGTCACATCCAAAGTGGAACGGGGGTGGAAGCCTGCTGGCAGTAACGGACAGCAAGAAAAAAGTTTAATGCTAATCGTGCCTCAGCGCTAGGAACACCTACTGTACTGTACAGTTCAATTTCAAACAAAAGCACATCTGTTTCTTGAGATAACTGTGAGAGAAAGGGAACGGGAGAAAAGTGGAAAAGCGAACGAGCACAAAGGGAGAGCGAGACAAAGCACAGAGGGAATCACTGTGTGCTGCAAACACTGACACAGTCATGCATCAGGACCTCACTCCCTGCCTCCATCATTCTTTCGAATGGTCCATTCTTTACATGAACACATTAGTTCTGTGTGTGTGTGCGCGCGTGCGTTAACATATCAGCCGACACCCGGCCTTACTGCTGGATCATAAAAGCAAAAAAAAAAGTAGCCACAACCAAAAAAGAGAGATCAACATTCCTGTGTAAATCCCAGGCGTACCTGTCTTTCCTGCCTGCAAAGTCCAGACTAAGTCCTCCTGCACTTGGAACGAAGTCCTATGTTTTCCCCACATCCTCTCAGCTCCTACATCCAGTGTCGGGCTGAACGATTGGAGGAAAATATCTAATTGCGATTTTTCTGACAGATGTTACCATTCGATTTGCGATAAAACGCTTTAAAGTCGAGCTTTGGTTCATTATCCTCTATGTAATAGATTTAAAACATGTGATGGAGCGTTAAGACATTAGATACCAGCAGAAGTGTGACTGTCACACTAGCGGGATGCTGTGAATTTATAAAACCATTCGTGGGACAGTTAGAACTCTGGATCAGACATATATCCTGAACTGCAACATTTGGAATTTGCTAATTTTATTGTTTTAATGTGATTTTGATTTGAAATTTTAGTTTATTTTCTAATCTGTTGTGGAACACATTCACTAACGACTACAGCCCTTCAAATATCCATCCATCCATCCATCCATCCATCCATCCATTATATATACACCGCTTGATCCTCACTAGGGTCGCGGGGGGGCTGGAGTCTATCCCAGCTGACTCAGGGTGAAGGCAGGGGACACCCTGGACAGGTCACCAGTCTATCACAGGGCTACACTTAGAGACAGACAACCAAGCACACTCACATTCACACCTACGGACAATTTAGAATCACCAATTAACCTCAACATGTCTTTTGGACTGTGTGGGAGGAAGCCAGAGAACCTGGAGAGAACCCACGCTGCACGGGGAGAGCATACAAACTCCACGCAGAAAGATCCTGGTGACCTTCTTGCTGCGAGACAACGGTGCTAACCACCGAGCCACCTTGCAGCCTCCTTCAAATATGTGCATCTGAAAAACCTTTCTAAGTTCTACCAGTGAGGTCAACACGGAAGTAGCACGATTGTAACTGTAACAGCAGCAATAGCACTGGCAGCAAAAAGATTTATGGCCTCCGAGATGTAATTGTGGGTCAGTCTGCTACGCCAGAGTAAACTATGTCAGCGTGATTGACTGCCTTGAAATTTGGTGTGAAATCTTGAGGGTCATTTGGTACAGACAGTCAGCGTTATTGTTCCCTTGACTTTTCATCTCATGCTGGCAACACGTCAGATTTTTCCACTTGTCCAACACTTAATTTAAAAACATTTAAATAAAAGAACACCAGAGTAGGTTTGGACATTTCAGGAGACTAATTAGAGGCTTTAATTGTCTGAATTAACTAAATCAAGCGAGAATCTTTCCAGGTCACAGTCTATTTAACACAACGTTTGCCCGATGTTTCCACATGAGTTTGATGTTTCTTTGCTGAGCTACAGAAGAGGGATATATTCTGGCGGTTTCATGTACAACTTGCTACCGAGACGAAACAGTAAACCTACTGACTGCCACCAGTTAGTGAACAAAGGCTGTGATAGCTTCATGTTAACTCCAGCTGAAGATTCAATTTGTATATTTCTCTTGTTAAGAAGGCAAAAAAGCATTTTTCCCAAAATGAATATTTCTGTTAAGGAGGTGTTTTTGCACATGGAAGAAGTTTGGATTCCCTTACATCGATGCTGCACGAGAAAGGTATCACTACACAACCAGCATGAGGAGCAGGAAAGATTACAACAGCTAATGACACTTTCAAAGATTGTATCAAGTTAATCCTTTTATCAAGATTTATGTTGCACATAATAAGGTTTTGTACACCTCCTGCATTTCCACGTGGGCCAGCTTACTGAGAAAAACAGATGTTTACCATAGGTGGAGAGGCAAATCACGGAGCTCTTCGGCCCATCGGGTAATGTGTCATACAGGCAGGTGTAGCAGCCCTCGTCCTGGATGGAGACTGGCTGGATGGTGAGCTGACTGTCAGACAGGGAGGCGCTGAGCCAGACCCTTCCCTGGTACGGCGGCTCGATCATGGGGTCGCTCCTCTTTGCAAAGGAGGCCACCTCTGTGGACTCTCCTTGGGCAGGAATGTGTTTCCATACGATCTGCTGCACCTTTTCTGGCAGGCCGTAGGAGCACGAAAGGGAGGCCCTCTTGCCGCTCACTGCTGTTTTGTTGCTGTCAGCGGTGACTTGAGCTGTGGGGGTAAAACAAGCCCACCATCCAGTGAAAGAATGATGGATTAGGAGAAAGGATAAGGAAGGGAACAGGGAGACAGAGGGTGCAAATGGGACAATGTGAATATTCAGAAATATGAGGCACCCAAAACAGAAACCAGTCACTGGAATCTGCAGCAGCTGTTTCTGGTTAGTAAAATGAGCCCTCCTTCTCCCACCGCTCCACAGCTCTTTATTAACATGACTGGCTGAGCCTCAGCAGGCTCATCAACTTGTGTTCAGAGGTTAGCAGTGGTTGAGGACATCTGTATTCGCATAGTTTCATTTTTTAATGGTCGGGTGCAACAGGCAGGCATCCAAAATCAGTTAAACCATTACAAGGCCAGCAGGGAAGGAAGAGATGGAAACTGAATTCAGACAACCATCTTTATGATTCTCATGTGACATCTCTGTATTAAGCCCTGTTAGTTTTCACTTACACTGAGAGCCGCTTTATATTGAATAATTACTCTGACAAATCTCTAAATCAAACAGAAAACAGATGTGAATGATACTGATAATTTATCAAACAGAAGACAGGCCTTTCATTCAGGCCACTATATCAGGATACCCGAGTTCCCCGGTTCCTCTCAGAGGGTCGAGATCTGCCTTCACTGTGTCACCGAGATCATTACTCAACCAGGCGTCAAGCGGAGGCTTCTCCCACCCAGTTCATGACTTTTCTGTGTCATGATTGAGAATCTAGCTTATTAGAGATGACTATAGCTAAGTCTATATTTTTTTGCATTCATTTTTTTCTGCATACTGTAAGTGTTGCAGCTGCTTTTCTAAGCTTCATCACTGCATTTCAATACAGTACACGGCTTCAGCTGTTCAATACTTAATCTAAGTTTGTTCCACTTTTAACCATTAAAATCTCTGTTATGAGTTCAAATAAAAGCAGCAGCAAACCTCTTAGATCTAAATGCCTGTGACTTCTTTCTTATCCCTCTGATCTAATTATTAGGCTACAAAACAGAAGCTTTATTTTAAGTCTTTTAGAGTGGTAGACAGTACACGGATGACAGGAAATCTGATAAGCAAGAGATGGGAGCTGAACTCTGGACTCCTCACTGCAGTTTATGGTCAGCACCTTCAGTCCCTTCAGGCATGCTAGAGATGATAAAAGGGCATCTCCAGTATACCATAAATCATGCAAATCCCATTTAATTTTCAACATTTTTGTCCCCCTTCCCAAAGATTATGAACACTAAAGCACATCGACAATGACATCATGCAACATGAGCTTGTTCAGTAATTACATTTAGACAGCTGTCATTTTATTTCAATTAACTAGCGATCATTTATTCACATTTAATGACTTATTATAGGAAGAGAAATAAACTATTTCCACTATAGTCATATATAAATGTGTATCCGTTCCTATTCTGCATTGAGACTGCTATCTATTGTGATATCTATGATACATTTATATGGTTGGGGACCTGTGGCTTCTGAGGTTAGACATGCATGGTCTTTATCTAAACTATAACATTCTGGCGTTGTTCACATTTTCATTCATTAGGATCAACATTCTTATAACCAAAGGCCTTACTCACCGGTAACAGTGAGACACGTCACTCCCTGCTTTGAACCCGTAGGATGCAGGTCAAAGATGCACGTGTAGCATCCTTCGTCGCGGAAGCCCACCCTGCGAATGGTGATGGCCGACGTGTCCCTCGGGGAGGAGGCGAGCTCCACGTGCTGCTGTCCGCTCACGCTGTCTCTGTTGCCGGGCTGGTAGCTCAGCAGGGTCTGGTTCTGGACGTCCAGCCAACGCACCTGCCTCAAGGATTCCCCTCGCTCCTTCGAAACAGTGCAGGTCAGGGTGAAGGGCTTCTCCACTGGAGCTTCCAGTCGCTCTGGTGCTGTTACTTTGCCTGAAACATTTACTAATATGTTAGTCTCACACTTTGCATAGGAAACAATAAGCTTAACAGGTCTCAGATGGACTTTTTTTCTCTCTCCTCTGCTATACTCACCCTGTAGTTGTCCCACCATCAATAGGACTAAACACACCTTCAGATAGATCCTACATGAGGCCTGGACCATCATCTTCTTCACTGCTCAGGAGGAAGAGGTGGAAGAGAGGAACTGAGATTTCATAAATGAGCATAGTCCGCCCAACATAAACTAAAACTCTCCTGATTATAGAAGGAGTGATACAATCTAATCTCATTTTATTTTACTGCTATAGGCAAAGCGAAGTATTTTTCTGAAGGGCTATAACATCCATTGTGCACAGATCTTTAGATCAGTGTGCACAGTGAGTCTTAAAGTTATCAAAGCCCGTTTTTTCTGCCACATCACTGACTTAACCATTTAAAGATGTATAAAACAAACATGCAAATAACTTAAATGAACACAATCATTACACAGGAAATATATGCTGCACTTATATAAAAGTTTCACTTTTTTTCCCTTTTGGTTAAATGAGATCATCTGTAGTTAATCAAGCGAACAAAGAAGAGCTCAAACATCTGTCACATATTCTCTAGTCGGTTTATCATAGAAACGACACACTTAAATATTGGAAACACTTACCTCTTGTGTCCTAATACAAAAGTTTAAAGCCAACAGTTTCAGACGTTCTACCTCTGCAACATCTCGGGCATCATTACGATCCAGCACGTTTTGGTGACATCGCTCCAGAACAAACGAGAAACTATTTTTACGCATCCAAATGTTTTCTACTGAGCGCACCACCAGCACAGTGAACAGCTGCCGGCTGCAGCGGCGCACTGAAGTGGTGCTGTGGTCCCAAAAAATAGCTCATGTTTTGGGCTCACACTGCTCTCTAGTGTCACTTTGTGCGCACTGCTTAAATGAGGCCGATGGAGATGTATCTGCATGAAATGTCTTTCGCAGCAATCCCGTAACAGTGTACCAATATTGAAGAGTTTCCGTACAACATAATTTACGCATGGCTAAATAATAAGCATTTTTTTTTTTAATTTAATGGATTAAATTCTAAGTTTTTTTTTGTTGTTGTTGTTATTTATTTTGTATTGTTTGGGGTTTGGCCAGATTTTGGATTACCAGTGGCCTCGTAACATTAGTTATACAACTTCATTCCCCCCCAACTTCAAACCAGTTAGAAACACAAGAAAGAACAACAACAACAATAACAACAACAACAATAACAACAACAAATATACAAACTTGCAAGAAATATTGCGTTCATGCATAGACATATATGTAGTCCCTCTGTGTGAAGGGGTTGATAAAGAAAATATGTTTTTCAAATGTTAAATACAGCTTCTTTACCATAACTAACTATAAATACGTGTTTGTTTGTTTTTTAAAGCGTAGGAACTACATTATAATTCCTTAAAAAAAAGGAATTATTATACGTCGACGAAGCGTTAAATAATTAATCCATCATCTTGACTTATAAAATAATATTCAAAGTCATAAAACTAGCTTGTTATTGTTAAATCTTTTATATATATATATATATATGTATATCGCGTTTTTCTAAAACTACGTCACAGTTGTGCGACGGAAGTATTTTCGCCGGACTCATGCTGGTGACGTACCCAGGCGACCGTTGTAACTTGACAGCTGAGCAAGAAATACTCCTAAAATGAGCTGATTAGCGACATAACAAGCAATTTGCTTTCAAGCAAATCATGTTGGCGTGACCTGAAACAGTCCCCGACCCGACTGCAGTGAATTTTCGACGGACTCAAAGCGTGTTTTACAGACATCATCATGTCGTTTCTAGTGGACTCAGTCATCATGTTCACCTCACAGGTAATGATGAGTTGGAAAAGTCGACAGATTGTATTTGTTTCACTGAACAACAATGTCCAGCTCATGTTGTAAGCTGACGTATATTCAATGTTTCGTGAACTGTGTGAGTCTCTTTGACTGCAGGGTTGTGGTGCAGAAGTTTTAATGTGTCTTATCTATTGACGTTCATGGGAGCAGCTCTCCTTATGTCTCTGAGTTATTTCACTCTGTGCGTTAGATTGTAACCAGTCCAGTTGTACTGGTTGAAATAGCTTTAAAGGTGCAGTTCCACTGATCTGATGCAGGTGCATTACTTGCCATAAAGCTGCAGCTGCTACTCTGTGACTGAAATGTCATTAATGCTGCAACATGGTTTCATTTCTGAGGATTGCATTTTAAAGATTTAACCCACAGGATAACTGCAAAATAAATCGTTTCTTTATATTACAAATAAAACCCTTCTGTAACTCATGCTAATTATAGTTTAGTTTCTAAACATAAACAAGGATAATAAACATACCTAACACAAATAGACTAAAACTTTGAAAACAATACTACAAAAAATGTTAATTTTCAAAAACACACACTTTTGCTTTTAATGCGGACATAAAGTTCTGTGTATTTGCATGTTCTGACTGTTTGAGCCAGATCCAGAGTAGTCGTAGAACTACACTGGGAAATACAGCACTAACATGAAGCACGCTATCACTTTTTGGCACAGTCAGCATGTTAGTGTTTGACAGATGATTACAGACATTCCCTCATAGTGAGGTCACTGTTGCATTGTGTATGTAGTTAACCTCATTTGACACAAAATGCCAACATCTTTCAGAATGTAATATTTTTGTATCCTTATGCTATATTTTGTTCTAGATAATAATGAAACAAAACCAAACAGACTGATTCCAGGTGGACATCGTCCTGATGTTGAGGAGAACTTGTTCCATGACATGGCTGTATAATTAACTCAATGCAAACTATGATGTTCATATTTTGTAATGTACTAATAAGTTAAGATGGTAGCAATGACGGATATATTGCTGGTACATATACTAAAGTTGCCTGAAAAAATACTATTGTTAGGAGACCTATATCACTTTGTTAAGGTGGAGTGAGTTGATACTCCACCATGTATTTAGCAGTTGGTTTGCATTAGCATATGTTGAGTGTGGGATTAACTTTTGTGCTGGAATGCGATTTGCCAAACTGAACTGAGTGGGTATTTTGAAAAAGTAATTCCACCATTGAGGCAGGTGTTACCAATACAAGTTCTCTGCGGGCCATTAAAAAGCATTAAATTGATTTTACGAAAATTATTGCTTTAATAGCATGAAAAAGCATTAAATTAGGTTCTTGGTGGCATTAAAAATTCTTTACTTAGCATTATTTTTACCGTAGGTAAAACTTTTCTGTTCCCTGAAAACAGTTCTGCCCCCCCTCTGTTACTGAACAGAGGCGAGAGCTGAGGCAGGGGCAGGACCTCATGCGTGGGGCCCAATACTGGCAACTCTTTTCTATGGAAAGTAGATTTAAATTCCCGCTTTACTCCACTTTGTCCACATTTGATTCTGTGTAGTTTTCATTGCATGTCATTAAAATTTGTACAGTGTAGCATTAACATGGCATTAACAAGCATTACATTTAACTGGTTGATTTCTGCAGAAACCCTGTAATAATATCAACAGTTATATTCAACGGTACTAGTAAGACACAAGACTGAGCCAACAGGCATCAATACTTGGATCCTAAAATTTAAACAATTTGCTTTTCCAGTTAGTTCAAGGTTATTAGTTTGGTGATACTAAAAAAAAGGGAGCTGTGTAATAGGCCGCAATTAACTTAAAAAAACAGTGACAGTTTCTTCCTTTTCTTCTCTTCCTCCTCCAAATAATTTCCTTTCAATTCAACACAGGTGCTGTTCTTTGGATTTGGCTGGTTATTCTTTATGCGGCAGCTGTTCAAAGACTATGAGGTACAGTGTTTTTGCAAGGCCATTCGCCAATATTTTGATGATTATGCCCCGGTTTAATTGTACTTCTAATAAGACAAACACGCAAACAAAATGCACATTCACTTCATCATCATTAATTAAGCTGTGAAAGTCTTGACTCTCCATCTGTTTTTGTTTGTTGACAGGTGCGACAGTATGTTGTCCAGGTGGTTTTTTCTGTCACCTTTGCTTTTTCGTGTACCATGTTCGAGCTCATTATCTTTGAGATACTGGGTGCCTTAAGCAGCAGGTTAGTGCATTTACTGTAGGATTTAGGTGTTTTTTTTTTTTTTTTAATTGTTGACAGCAAATTAAAGACATTAACCCTGAAGTCTTTGCCACAGTTCCAGGTATTTCCACTGGAAGCTGAATCTGTATGTGATTCTGCTGGTTCTAATCTTTGTGGTGCCTTTCTACATCGGTTACTTTGTCGTCAGCAACATACGCCTTTGTAAGTACACCCACTTTTGACTGCTGAAAATAAAATATTGTGACAAAAATAAAATGTCTGCTGCTGCTGAAATGTTATTCCGCACATGTAACATGAAGCTGTTTGCTGTGTGTCTGTGTAGTGCAGAGACAAAGGCTTCTTTTTGCCTGTATGGTCTGGTTTACCTTCATGTATTTCTTCTGGAAGCTGGGAGACCCATTCCCCATCTTGAGTCCAAAACATGGTGAGCGTGCATAGCCGTTTTCCTTTGGCACTGTGTATGTTTATGCCACATATTTGGATCATTGTGCAAATTACGGATGTCCAGTCCCTAATAATATGATAATTTCTAAGGATGTTAAAAAGCAGGAGATAAAGTAGTGTTGCTGTTTTCAGTCTATTACTGTGTTTCGTTTAGGAATTCTGTCCATTGAGCAGCTAATCAGTCGTGTCGGTGTGATTGGAGTCACTCTCATGGCTCTGCTGTCTGGGTTTGGTGCTGTCAACTGTCCCTACACGTACATGTCCTATTTCCTCAGGTAAGTGTAGTTTTCTCTGCTGCCATTCGATCATGCACAATCTGAGTCTCGGTTGTTTGAATGGCAGTATTCAAACAATGGATAGCATTGCCTTTATGCTCTTTGCCTTTATTGTTTTCACAGAAATGTAACAGACAGCGACATCCTTGCTCTGGAGAGACGGCTGCTCCAAACTATGGACATGATTGTCAGCAAAAAGAAAAGGTGAGAAAAGACAAACATTTTTCCCCCCTTACATATTTTTGTACCACTATGTATTTAACATTTGTACTATTTGTGAAGAATTGCCATGACACGGAGGCAGATGTACCAACGTGGGGAAGACCAGAACAAACAGACAGGATTCTGGGGCATGATCAAGAGCGTCACCTCTACACAGACAGGAAGTGAAAGTATCCTTAATGCTTACACTGAATATAACTGAAAATATTGTTGAGTTTTAGCTGCTACCCCCATATTATCCATCTATAGTATTTGTAGCAGATATCAGCCTTGACTTTGTCCCTCCAGACCTCTCTCTGATCCAGCAGGAGGTTGATGCTTTAGAGGAGCTGAGTCGGCAACTGTTTCTTGAGACCGTGGACTTACAATCCACCAAGGTAACACATATGTATACAAACACGTAGGTACAGAAACTCACGATGTTCCACCTAGCTATGAATGCTACACCAAGTGCCATCACAACGGCCTTTTCAACTGTCGAAACTTTGGCTGCTTGTAGCAAAATTCCTGCCAGTTTGGGTTGAAAAATATGAAAAGCGCCTCTAGTTTATTATACAGTATATTATATGAGTTCTAAGTATTGTTTTGTTACTCAATAACAACATTTTGATCATCCAATCAGAGCTGTGTTTTTCAACTCCAGTTTTCAGTTGCCTTTTGGCTCCTGTTTGGTCCTTACTTTTGCCTGAGAAAAATATTAGTGTCATAAGAGCTTGCCAGACATCTACCATGTAATACAAAGTTAGACATCTGTAACATAATTAATATTGATTCGATATAAAATGTTTGTCTAATTTCCCGTGCTGTAATTTGAAGCAGGCTTATTACCACTCTAAATCACCACGTTAATAATATTGTGTTAGGTCTGCTCTGGGTTAACTTAATGATTTATGCAGTTTCGACAGCGTCTAGCCACAAAATGACATTGATATCGGTAGTGTCCTTATAAACTCCTGCTTTATTTTAATGGCTTCCATTAAAACCAGGAGCACTCTGACCTCATGACTGGGGTCTGCCTTTAAAAACACATTTATCTATACACACTACGCCCATTTTGCCTATGTCTGGTAAATGATTCTTCAACACCACCTTTTCTTATCTTTAGGAGCGAATCGAGTACTCAAAGACATTCCAGGGAAAATACTTCAACTTCCTTGGCTACTTCTTTTCCATCTACTGTGTTTGGAAAATCTTCATGGTGAGAACTTTCACATATTGTGCTCTGGCTTTGTGTCTTTGTTACACATTGTTTTAATTGTTTGAGATGTAGTAACTCTATTCTTTCAATCACAGGCAACTATAAACATAGTGTTTGATCGAGTTGGAAAGACGGATCCAGTGACCAGGGGGATTGAAATTACAGTGAACTACTTGGGCATCCAGTTTGATGTGAGATACACACATATGCACAAACACACTGTCTTCGTCTCTTCACAGGACATTACATTGACTAACATTAATTTCCTGTAAACTGACTCTAACCCCAACCATAACCACTACATGCCTAACCCTGACCCTGAGTTTTTATGCTAACACTTAATGATTTACTTCACAGACGTTTATGTTTCATCCCTAAAAGCGAGGCCTTTCGCTGTAATGTTTCTGTGTAAACATGTCCTCATAACAACACGAGTTTTACATGTACACGTAAACACGCAGTAACAAAGTCATGTGTCAAACAGAACGACCTCTTAAAGGTCAAGAATAAAGATAATTGCTTGCTCATTATCACCTCTCTCCCTGCTGTCTCTGCAGTAAACCTGCTCATACTCCCTTTTAATCTTTTCCCACGTAGATAATGAGTTGATTGAGTTGTTGCAGCTCGCGCTCAAAGAGCACGGCATTGCGTTTATATTTGAATGAATAAATAATGACTTTGCAGTTATTATACTTCTGTTCTTTTTCCTCATTATTTCAGGTAAAGTTTTGGTCCCAACACATCTCTTTCATCCTGGTGGGGATAATCATCGTTACGTCCATACGCGGTTTACTCATTACCCTCACCAAGGTAAACCTGTCACATGCTGTGTGTTGCATAAGCAGCTCATCTTGAAGCTGATAAATGTGTGTGATTTCTTGCTTGTAACTGATCTTCCACCCCTCCCAAATTGTGCAATTTTTTAAAATCTCAGTGTCATCTGCTGCTTCCTTTATAGTTCTTCTATGCAATATCAAGCAGCAAGTCTTCCAACGTCATCGTGCTTGTCCTCGCTCAGATCATGGTGAGTGTGTTCGACTCACGGTTGTGTTTCACCGTACGGCACAAGCTATGAACTATACGTATAAATCTGAAATTTCTGTGTCTCAATCCGATAGGGGATGTATTTTGTGTCGTCTGTGCTGCTAATGCGAATGAGCATGCCGCTGGAGTATCGCTCCATTGTGACGGAGGTTCTGGGAGAGCTGCAGTTCAACTTCTATCACCGCTGGTTCGATGTTATCTTCCTGGTCAGCGCCCTGTCCAGCATCCTCTTCCTTTATCTCGCCCACAAGCAGGCACCAGAAAAACACATGGCCCTCTGATCCCCCTGCAGTGCATCTCCTCTCTCGGATATGACTCCTGACGGACGGGCTGACTTTTAATCTGGGATTTAGATATATCCGGAAATCACATTTTTTTTATATATATATATATATCGGATATAATTATTTGGACTGCCTGTTCCTGAATCAGGAATAGCTGATTTTTGGGTGCAAGTGATGGGGAACTGTTGGAGCACACAAGGAAACAACTTTGCAATTACAGTATTTCCAGAATTTAGAATTTATTTTTATCCTGCGAATGCAAATACTACGTTTGCTGTGCTCTTCAAGTTTCATTCTTCTTGCCAAAATGTCTTGTCTGTCTGAACACACTGGAGCTAAACATGAAGAAACGATTAAGATACCACTCACGAGCTGTATTTTTACGTGACTGTAATTCTCAGCAAAATGTTCAGTTATTTCATCAGGAACAACAACAGAAGATAACCATAAAGTTAATTCAGATGCTACACGTGCATTTATTTGTGTTCATGAAAGCTGTCATTCGTTTACTTTCATCACAGAAATGGGAACAGCAAATTTACATAGTTTTTTTTTTTTAGAACATTAAATAAAAGCAGCGGTTTGTGCATAGAGAAAACATTTTTGCAAAGCCACAGTGTTTTTACTGGCAGTAGCAAGTGTTTATAATTTTGGTGACATCAGTAATCTCCGGTATGTTAAAGATAATACTCATCACTGTACTGGCTCACAAGTAGATCAAAGGATGTATGATCACAAGTTCCTGAACACTCTTGATATTTGAGAACATGTTTTTGTTCTTAACCTTTTCATACAATTGAAGAAGCTCTTCTGCTATGAATCAGATTTTGGCAGTAGATTTCAAAAGTCTTTACAGTCCTCGTTGTTTTCTTCATCTCTTTTTCTCTTGTGATATTAGCTAGATGTATGAAGCCCATAGAGCTGATTGTTATAGGAAAAAACAACAACATCAACATCTGATTAGGTGAAATCAGGGATTCTTCAGGAGGCTCCTCAAAATCTCTCATCCAAGCTCAGTTCAGATGCATTTGAAGTCACAGAAGTGGCCTAAAACAGAGAAAAAATAAATATTTAGGTAGGTTCCTGCAAGCTTTTAGCTGAATGATAAACTAGGAAAGGCAGGATAAGTGTCACAGTGTTTGACTTCTTAAGAAGGATGCAGAAAATACATGGCAACATATAGACAAGGCCAAAAGTCTGCAAGTACACAGCAGTGCTTTGTGCTAAAGGTTGATGTTTAGGTAATGCGATGTCCACAGTCTTACTGGTGTTAACGTTGGCCACTAAGTACAACTGGTGGGGAATGTTATCTGTTTGCAAGTACTGGACAAATTCAAATTTTGATCCCTTGGTGTCACCAGATCACACATTAAGGGAGCATTAAATATTATGGTTCTTCCAAAGGGGACCATGAATGTTTGAACCAAATATCAATGACAATTCATCAAATATCTCTCAGGGCCTTTACTCAAAATCATGTGGGTCAGGCGATTAGGAGTCAGTCTCTGGGAACCATGAATGTCTATATCAAATATGCAATTTATACAAAAGCAATTACAGGAACTGACTTACCAACTGTTCCTTCTCTAGAACCATGCTGCTATAAATGTTAAAATTTAAAAAACACCACTCACTCTCAGTCTTTCTGGGGTCACAGATCTTGTCCTCTCCTCCTCTTCCTCTCGTATGGCCCTGTGGCTGGTCTTTGGAGAGTCTGCAGTGTGGACTTGAACGTAGGATGTTTCCTCGAGGAGCAGGGTCGTGATGGTCACTCCTTTAGCTCTGAGCTTGTCGTAGACGCTCTTCCTAGCCACCAGCATCTCCAGAGAGTTGCCACTTTTTTTGATCATTTCCACCGCGTCGGCGTAGCTCCTCTGCTCCACATTTACCCCGTTTATCTCCACCACAATATCGTTGTTCTCCAGACCTGCCCTGTCCGCTGCTCCTCCCGTCACCACCTGGAAACCAGCTGTGTTTTACCTCTCGTGTTTGACATGGTTACGATCAAATGGCTGGCATTCTTCAAAGTCTTACCTCGGTGATGTACTGACCAGACACCCCCTGGATGCCGTTCAGGTGGAAGCCAAAGGTACCTGAGGTCTTCTCCAGTTTACACAGTTTAGGCTTGAGCTCCTCTTCATTCTCATGATTGTGTTTAGGTTGTTGGACACCACCAGTGGGTAAAGTGATGGCCTCTGTGTAGCTGGGTGGTGAGTGGGAGTCCTTCATGTCCTCCCAGAAAAGCATAGGAGACACTTTGCCCTGCGAGAGACACAACATGATATTATCCAAGTCCTCTATAGGACGTACTGAGGACAGACAGTGGAACTTTGACTCACCATCTTGTACATTTTGTCCGTGTCTCTGTCCACCACCAGGAGGCAGCATTTGTTGCCACTCTTCTTGAACATTTCCACCACCATCTCGTGGCTGCAGCTGTCCACCTCCTTGCCGTCCACAGCTACCAGTCTGTCCATTTCCTTCAGGCCTGCTCTCTCTGCTGGGCTGCCCCTGTCTATGTCCTTAATGAAGTGTCCTGCATGGAGTCAAAAACACACCGTGACAACTCTGGAGTAGTGGGAACATACTATGAATGTATTGATAATGGCCTTGCCTGTGACTTTGGGCTCCTCTCTAAGCAGGAAACCGTATCCATCTGAGCCTTCGGTTATGTTGATGATGCGCGGCTGCTTAGGAAGGTACTTGGTTGTGGCTAACCACGTTCCTATCTTTGCACGCTTCTTCTGAAAGAACTTGTCTGTTTCCTCATCGACCAGTAAGAGCATGACGCTGCTGCCTGCCTGTTTCATCTTTGCCACTACTTGTTCGTGTGTGCAGTGTTCGATGTTCTCCCCGTTGATCTCCAGCAGACGGTCTTGGACTCTGACCCCCGCTTTGTATGCCACATTTCCTGGGGTCACTGCTGTCATGAACATTCCATTCTCACCTAGAAAGGATGTTGTAGAAGAAATGAAATAATGTGAGTTTTCAACATAGCATCACAGAGACAGCTCTCTTCAGAAAAAAAGAGGCATGCTTTGTGCAGCATGCATTAAACTGTGATGCACAAGTTTCTAAAGGTTATTAAGTAAATTGTAGATCAGTTCTACGCTATTGATGGAAATTAGGTTTTGGTTGTTAAGGTATTAAACGATATTAAAAATAATAATAATATTAAAAGATAAGACAAGAAAGAACTTTAATAGTCCCAAGAGAAATGCTTTAAGAAGAAAACAAAAAAAATCAACTGGATTCGCATCTAATTTGACATTTTCTTTGACCTCTGACCTTTCAGAAAATCAGTGCAGAAACAGGGCACCAGAATATGTTTATTAACAAGTTATTAACATTTACATCTGCAGACTTGTCTGCTGTCTACAGATACAAAATCTTAACAAGTCAATCCATCAAATCTATAGTCAGTAAGTTACTGCCTTATCGGAAAATTTCAAGCCTGATACACCTCCAACCACACCTGACGATACTCATGTGTCCGGTTAGGTGTAGTCAGAACTGTTGCATCTTTAATCACGCCTAAAAGTGGTCTGATTGTGTATCGGCATATCACTGATAGGGAATGAACCGTTGGAGGTCAGTGGATGTTGGTTTATTGTTTAACGACAGGTTCTGCTCAAGATGTTCTGCAGCTCTTTTTCACAGGCGGAGAGGTCAAAAATGTCTTTTAGGATAAAATTAAGAACTGAGAAGAATGGGAGTGAGGGATTGTGCTGGGGACGTTGCTGTATGTAACACTAGTAAATGCCTATTAGCAAGCGGTGCTGGAACAATTTACTGACTCAAGTCTAATGAATCCAACTTGACAGTTTTCCAGGATCTATAATTGAGGTTTCTTGTTCGTTGTGTGTCTTTAAACTTTAGCTTTCGTCCCAGATTGCTATTCCCTGGCCCTGTGTCCTCAGCTCACCTTTGACTGAGCGCAGAGAAAACTCAAAGCCTGAGCTGGACTTCACCATAAAGCAGAGTTTGGGTTTGGGATCCTGTTTGGCCACTCCGTTGGCAATCGCTGGGCTCTGAAGGTCAGAAAAGTCCACTCCCTGCGCTTTAGCGTTCTTGTAAGAAGACTCATCCAGAAGGTGGAACGTGACAGATGCTCCGCTTTCTCTCACCATTTCCACCACCTGCCGCAGGGGAAACAAAGAAGGGTCTGAAAAAAGATGCTTGTCACGGGATTACTCCTTCGGTCTCGGAACTGGTATTGATTTGATTAATGCACTGCAGCAATTCTGCTTCCTACTCACCGCCGAATGGGGCAGCGCGTCAACAAATGTTCCATTGACACGGAGGATGCGATCGCCATCCTTCATGCCAGCCAATTCTGCTGGACCTCCCATTTCCAGGCAGCGGATCAGGTGACCCTCCTGGCCATGCTCCACCCTCAGATAGAAGCCAAAAGTCTGACCAGGCCTCTTGCTTAGAGAAATCACCCTTGGTTTGTATCCGGCCATGTCTGAAATATGGAGGAGAAGGTCAACAACACACACACACACACATACCAATCATAAATTAAATCTTCTAATGTGATAAATAAAGACATTAACATATTCAAAGTTCTTTTAAGAGAGTCATAAAAAATACATGGAACATACTCAGGTGCTTTTACTTTTTGAATATGGTGCAGCAATATAAAAGAAGCAGTTATTGAATTTATCTCTAACCTTTAAAATCTGGCCTCTCCTTTTCTTATCACCACTGTCACTCTTTAAACATAATTATGATAGTTAGATAAGGCCAGACCCAAAAAAAAGCAGCCATAGAGTTGCTGATAGCATCAGATGGAAAGTTAATCTTCTGTGTCAGCTCTGCAGTGGCATTTACTGGTTAACAGCATGCACAGCTGACTGGGGTGGCCTGCTCTCCATAAAATACAGCTTGGACTTTGAATGCGAAGTGAGAAATGTTATTGTAATCATTTCCCAGCAGTGTGCAGGAATTCCAACGCTGACGGGAAAGACATGTCTTCACACTGCTTTCGAACAATACATTGATTAAACAGACAGGTCGGACATAAATAGTCTTTTGGATTCACTGGCAGTTAGCTTTTATTTTTTTTATTGATAATGTTCTCCATAAACCATCACGTGATGTGTCCATTACAACACGATTATGCTGCTTTTTTTCTTTTTTTTAGTCAAAGCTTTAGCAAGCCTGAACCTTAATTATAGTAAAAAACTCTAAGAATAGTCGTAAAGTATAGTAAAGTCTGTATCAGCTTGTCCCAGAGCTTAACTACATGTAATTAATGGTGACATAAATCACAAACCAAGGACAGTTTTTAGAACAAAAAAGGTAACTGTCCGGTAAACATCTTCATATTTTTATATATATATATATATATATATATTTAATGTATACACCTATAGGCTCTACAAATGTCTTATTTGTCTTGATTTCTTGTTTTTATCTTGCACAGTTCGTTAATTTATAGTTGTTCTTTGCACTGATTGGGATTGCACCTAATTTCATTGTACATTTTTTGGTATAATGATATGAAAGGATTCTGATTCATATCTTTAAATACTTTGGAATCATCAGTAGCATCTGAAATAACAGCAAATGAGATGCAAATAGGTAAAGATTCCCTCACAGTGTGGAACTTAAGAGATTACACTGTTAATAGATGAAATCACAAAACCCCTGAGATAAGCTCATCTGTTTATGTAGTAGGTGAATTTATACATGAAATTTAAGTCACTTTAAACAAAGTTATGTCTCTTTGTCACTGTTTTTGATCTGTACAACCAAAAAAATCCAATAATTTGCAACAAACATTCACAGCATTTGGGGAAAATCTGAAAAACAAAGCAATACAATCTGGTTTCAATCCCATTCATCTCATCTCAGCTCCTTCAGATTTATCTTACAGCCTTTTGTGGGGGTCCTGAACCCGACGTTAGGAGCGAATGCTGTATGTGATGTTGGCAATCTGATACTGGCCTTTAAATATTGTTTTTGTTCTGGTAAATTATCACAAATACAAGAAAAAAAACCTACATACAGTATGTAAGTGTTTTGAAGGTGAACTCACCTGCTCCTCTCTGCTCAGTGTCCCAGTCCAAAGAGGGAGTTCACCTGTCACTGCTTGGCCGATATCTTCAACCTGCCTCCCTGCTTCTTCCTTCGGCCCACCCCTTCTCCTTCTCCCTGCAGGGACTTTGACAGGCCAAAGGTGAGCCTAAAGGCTGAGTTATTTAACAGTGTCTCGTGTCACCGCTGTCTGCGGAGGCGATGGCCCTGTGCAATCTGTCCTCACAAGGTAAGCAGTCATCTGTTTGGTGGTCAAAGGTACGTGATGCAGGTACGTGATGCAAAGAGTCACGACGGTCCACACATCACAGCCGACAATTACATAAATATGCATTTGCGTTACATAATGACAAGCAGAAGACTGCGTCTATAATAGAGAACATCACATTTTTGTTATTAAATTTAATGTAAAACGGGTTTTCATTTGGCGTTTTTAACAGTTAAACTCTATAAAAATACAGTTTTGTTGTAGATTCGTAGGTGCTGAAGACTAACATTTTTGCATTACATAATTTAACTGTCAAGTCACATTATGTTTACAGTGTATGGCACGTAAAACAGCAGGAGCTCCAAAGTGCTTTACATCTGGGACACATAATAAACAATGCAAATTTACAAAACCAAAAAAATACATATTGAAATCAGTTAATTTCATTTTAATCGCAAGATAATTCTTCTCATTAACATGTCAAGATGACAAGTCAAGATTTCACAATGTTATAGAGAGAAACCCAGCTGCTCCTTTCAGCGAGCACTTGGTGCAAATCCATCTATCTTATCAGGCAATTGTGTTATTACACAACATAGCTTTTAACTTTCCTTTGAGTAATGTATTGTATTTTACAGTAAGGAAAGTTTGTCCTGTGCACACTTATTTATATAAGCTGGACAACCTGATTTGTCTGGATTTATAACACATCTAAGTTTTACCAGTTCTTGGAATGCCAATGAACATGTTTTCTTAACATGAAGTAGATGATATGAACCAGCCAAGACATAACAGCACATCTTTTTAGAAGAAAATTGCAAATATAGTATTTATTGAAAGATCATCCTAAAAATCACTTTATACAGTACCTCATTTGTGTTCTGTGTCTTGTATTTTGAAACCTGTGCACTCTGATCCAGTCTATTTCAAAAGTCCTGTAATAAACATTACCTGCCAGGAAATTATATTGTTCAAATGTTACTTAAATGGCTTCAGTGAGGTTATGAAGATAAATGACGTTTCATTTAAATAGTGATTTCAGAGATTGTAGTAAGTTGTGCTGTTGAATTTTCCCCATTTTTCGGTATTTGCAACAATTTCTAAACAATTTAAATGTACCTCAACATCCACAGCAAAACAAATCAGTAAAAACAAAATGCAAACTCGACTCTGCGTGATGTTATTTCTCCTAAACGTGGAGCTTAATTGTCTCTTTGGAACATAATGTACAAACTAACCAACAGGTCATCCAAAACAGGGAGAACAGCTCACTCACTTGTGTCAGTGTTACATCTGGTCAAAGCCTGCTGATATAAAATAAACAGAGCTCAGTGAATGAACTCTTTTTTTTCCCCCCTAAGAAGCAGCCTCCACAGTTTGCACATTAATGTCCCCACAGGTTAAAGTTTTACCTCGCTGCCTTCTTAGAGCTCCCACAAACTACAGTTTTCATGTCAATGCAGTGCAACGTAATGAAATAAAAGTCTGCTTGGATAACTTTCTACTAAAGAAGATATAAAAGAAATGTTTCTTTTTTTTTGTTAGCACAGTTGGATCTAAACGGTTCAGAGAGTTCATGTTAATCTCGGGTGTAGATTAATCCTCCAGGTTTATGGTTACTGTAGTCTGTTAGTATGGGAGGGTCCAGCGGTTATAAAAGCCTTATAATGTCCCCAGGATGGGACAAAGGTGACAAAACCCAACGCAAAGCAAAAATAAGTCTTCAAACTATGAAAGTTAACTCATTACTGTGCTGATGTCTAGAAGGAGATTTTTTGCTGCTGAATGGCTCAGTTTAATGATTACACTTTGATTCAGTTCTGATATTATCTTTACTTTCTCTCTCTCTCTGGAGAGACTATTAAGTATTTACTTTCACTCAGTCATAAGCATTTCTAATGTTTTTATTTTGTTTTATTTTTTATTTTTTTATTTTGCGAAGTTATTTTACCATTGAATAGACATTTACAAATAAGATGTGACTGAGATAAGAAGACTCACCTACAAGAAGCCAAACCTTGAACTCTCCCAGCTACCAAATAATGTTCTCTTATCAAGATGTTTCATGTAATGTTCATATTGTAAAGATGCAGTGGTTTTTGTTGCTTGGCAAGATTGACAGTTAACGCATTATCTCATTTAAGTATAAATAAAAAAGAAGGAAAAGTAAAAATACCACTTTTTTTCTGTCAGGATCAGCTTTAGTTGAACCCACACAAGGAATTTCACTCAGTTTTTGTTTCTTTTTTTCTCTTAATGACTTTATACACCTTAAAGTCTTCACTACATATCTTAACTAAGTGTGGAAAGACTTGGATGTAAAGTGCCACTTTGATAATTGTAGTTTCGAAACACTAACAAATTACGATAAAAATACAATCAAGTTCTGACAATCATGTACTAATTTTTCCAAAATACAAATTAAAACTGCAGAATTTGATACTTTTTTGAGCTTCAAAACAACAACAGCCGACTGCTGTAAATATGAACTGAACAAAAGATTTGACACAAAATGACAAAAATTTGAGCCTATCCCAGCAGACTTAGGTGGAGCGGTGGTTAGCACTGTTGCCTCGCAGCAAGAAGGTCGCTGGTTCGCATCCCAGGGAGGACACCCGGGATCTTTCTGTGTGGAGTTTGCATGTTCTCCCCGTGCAGCGTGGGTTCTCTCTGGGTTCTCCGGCTTCCTCCCACACAGTCCAAAAACATGTTGAGGTTAATTGATGATTCTAAATTGTCTGTAGGTGTGAATGTGAGTGTGCTTGGTTGTCTGTCTCTAAGTGTAGTCCTGTGATAGACTGGTGACCTGTCCAGGGTGTCCCCTGCTTTCACCCTAAGTCAGCTGGGATAGGCTCCAGCACCCCCAGAGCCTACTGAGGATTAAGCTGTGTATAGATAATGGATAATGGATAGACTTCAACTTTGAGAACACATTTCCCCTATGCTGGAGATGTTTAAGTCCCACATTACAACTATGTAATGTAAGGAAATATTAACACCCGAGATCATCTTTCAACACCCATAAAACATACATAATTAACAATAGAACCCAACCCAACCCAATTTCATGAAGATAACACAAACAGCCTCTGAGATAATGACCCTCAAAAAATGGTAAGTATCACCATTTTACTCAACTTTATGTGCCAGTTGCCTCATAACAGAGTACCTTCAAACTGTCCTTGAAGGAACCTGTATGTTAAATACACGGTTACATTTGCATTTTACAACTTTACTAAATCATCTGCGAGACCTGACAACCATCTGCTACTTGCAAATCCTTTTAGTCGATGCTTTGAACTTGCATTAGTTGCCCCCGCTATTTTTCTTTCCCCTCTTTTTTGGCACACTGCTACCTTTTACAGCACATTACCACCGCCGACACTAATGTATATCGACAGATATGCATAACTGTTGGTGGAAAGATGTATGGACATCCATTACCGCCCTTCAACAGTTTGCAGAAAAGCGTATCGCATCGGCCCAGGCTTTTGCTGTATGTATAGAATTGGTGACACAAACAATGCAAAATCCATCTCATTAAATATTAGTGTGCAGCACTTACCTTTAAGCAAACTGTGTGTATTTATTACCTCTGACCTCTTGTGCGATGAACAGAACAACTGATTTTGAGTTTTATAAGAAGATTTTAATGTCAAATCACAATCTGTAAAGTAGCTAGAGCTGATAGATGCGCACAAAAAGCACAAAATCTGCCTCTGACTGTTTACTTTGACAGTAAATGTACCACACAGGCCCAAACACTCAGATACCAGATAGAGGTGTATGTACCCCCAGACCAGGCACTTATCACCGCTGATGGGTTGGTGCTTTCCCATTAAAACACACACACACACACACACACACACACACACACACATCTCCAACCCTGCATCCACACATATGGCTCAGAGCTGTGTTTGAACAATCGATCCCAGGGGTCCCGGAACCACAACCAGAGGAGAGCCGAGTGGAAGGAGACAGAAATCCTCTTCAGCTCAGCTTAGCACGGATGCATTCCCTATCCATTACCTTCAGCCATCACCATGTGTTTGCCAGAAACAAAAAAAAAAGAAGAAGACGTTAATGTCTTTCCGTGATGCTGGCTGCCTGTATTGATGAATCCTTCACAGCTACAGTTGTTTATTTGATCAGGGACGTAATCTCAGTGGTGTTTACAGAAACGGCAGCAAAGTATGCATACGTTGCCTCAGCAGAGGATGCAGACGTGAGCCGTAAAGTGCCACCCCTGAAGCTATTACCTCCAACCCGTCTTCATCAGCAGTGAAGCATCAGCAATCAACACGTCATGCCAGTCTGCGATTACTACACTCGACGGGGAGCCCTAGTCTTTCTCTTCACCCTGATTGGCATCCTCACAGGTCTTGTTTATCTGGGGTAAGTGGCTCTGCACATGACCTGCCGAGCCAGCTAATTAGACCGGGAGAAAAATTAGAGATGGGCTGCTTGAAGTAATGGTCCCCCCGCCTCTTTTTTTTTTTTGGGTTTGTTTTGTTTTCCTCCTCTGGCAGTCATTTGAGCGTTCAGAGACCAGCCAGATGCTCTCTGCAGCAATAACACGTCTCAGAGAGCAGTGACATCCTAACCTCCCAAATGTACAGGTGACACAGAAGAGACAGTCCCTCTATTTCCTTTGAGGAAAAACAAGCATGTTACCCGTCCAGGCCCGTGGCACCACAAAAGGCCTGTTAGTGTGTCCCCGGCTGGGTACAGCGTAATGATGGAGCGGGACAGTCTGGTCTATGTAAAGCCTTGATGAAATTACTGATGATGACAGGAAGAAATTTTTCATAATCAGAATAATTTCGACTCTCCAAGCCTTGATAGCACAGCCGCAAATACAGTGTCCTTCAGCATAATGAAGCATTTTAATCATTTCAAGATGGAATTTAATCAGAAAAAAAATCAGGTTCTGCATTTATTTCTCTATATTACCTCATAGAGTATATCTATTTCCTCGGGTCTTTAGGTTGTACAAGACACCAGAGAGATTACAGTAATTTTGCATTCATTTCTAACAGTATAGGATGAAGGACAGGCTTTACTGAGTCTTTAGTTGTGCTACCAGTGCTGACTGGACTTGGTGGGTGTAGACCAGAGGCTGTTTAGAATACTTCTCCTCTAGAGTCCTCTAAAGGTCAGAGCAGGTCAGTGTCTTCCAAAATCCTAAAATTAGGACAGCATATTAGTTCGTCCCTTCCAAAAAGCAAATGACTGTTACAAGAATTTTTGTTACATCCACTTAAGGTTTCAGCTTATTCACAGTTTTTTCGTGTTTTGTTAAAATAAGCCAATTTTGACTGCTGGTTGGAAATAGATGCTAACACAGAGAAGCCCAAACCATCCATAAAATGATTCAGAGTGAGCAGTTAGGTGGCTAATCAAATGATAAAATCACAACCACAGCCACTGGGGCAAGCGGCATGGCAAGAAAATTTAAAATAAGGTTGTGGAAGAACCATTGCAAAACATTTTAATATCACAAGATCTAATTAGTGTCTTCAAGAGGAAGAGGGGTTGGATAATAATGATGATTTTGATTAAGACAAGGAGGATGACTGACGTAGAAGATTCACACTGTACGTACAGCCCAGACCCTGATTCACCCACACAGCTCTGAGGAGTCCTCTGAGGATGTGGACTCACAGACCACACGAGGGCGGCGGTGCGCCTGTAAAACCGCTACAGTGGCTTTTAGTCACACTTAAGGGGCATCAGATCTTCAGTGCTTAAATAAGCTGGAAACGTTCCTGCCTCTAATTAAATTGGCAAGCCGCACTGTCAGACTCCAAACCGATGTTGCAGACAAGTAGAACTGATGACTGCAAAAATAACCACAGAGCCTGGACACAGTGCATCCTATTTTTCTGACTGTTCTCTCTCTCTCTCTCTCTCTTTTAAAATTACCCCGCAGTTTTTGCAATAAATTCCGTAGAATGAAAGAGATATATAAGCGTGATAGACTTGTCACTTTTGTAGATATGACAGGATTACTTGGACTTATGTGATAAAATGTGCCAGATAGTGGTGCCTGTTTCTCAGAAAACCAGTCAGTTGGCACAGTGCTGCTCATTATGATGATGAAAATTTACTAATCTTTTTTTTTTTTTCATTTTGTGGTTTATCTAGCTTTTCTTTCTTTCTCTATAATCGAGGAAAACAATTAAGCTGCCTCATGAGAATTTGTAATTGAAGAGGCAAATCTGTGCGTAAAGATACGTGTGGTATGAGTTATATGTTTATATTTTATTCATGGTTTACGCATGAATATGTCTGGTGGCGACCACAACAGTCCACTCCTCTCCATCTCTCTCTCCCACACGTAAACCACACACCCTATATGACTTTAGTCCTCCACTCTCTGCGCTCACTCGCGCTCTCCATTCGGTTTATTTAGGAAAAGCGCAGCAGCGCGCAGCGCGCCTTCTCTCTCCGCGCGCGCAACAAACCTTGATTAACGCCTGATGCCAAGTGGAACACTTACAGTAACCTAAAAGAAAACAAACAAAAGAAAAGCAAACTACGTTTTTTTTTCTCTCACTCTCTCGTTTTGCAAATTGGGAAGCGACAACCTCATTCAGCAAGTGTGATGGACTGTGGATGCAGAGTCCAGTTATTTTACTACTTCAGAGGCTTAGGCGACAACTGACAGAAGGTTGATTCGAACTTTTTGCAACATTAGACCGCAGTAGCTCACATTGCAATCATTAAATAATTACAAAAAGAGAAAAGAAGAAAGAAAAAAGAAAAATCATGGATCTCTACGCGCCAAATGAGACATCTCTGAACCCAGAGTGCGTCGGAGCGCAGGCTGATGCGCTTCACAACGGAGCCGGTAACGGGAGCTTGGAGACGTCAAGCATCGCCTGCGGCAACGCGTCCACAGTCTTCATTCCTCAGCGTGTAAGGCAAAGAGGTGAGCGGACACACAGACACCTCATCATCACTTTGTCACCACATTTTGGTTTTAGTTCTGTTTGTAGAGAAGCATTGTGGTGTTTGGAAGGTGCGTCATAAAAGAACTTTGAAATGTTCACATTCAGTTTAATGTTGCCTCATCCAGTTTATTTTGGACTGAAAGTGCTTATGATGTATAAATTCGAAGTTCAGTGGAAAAAAAGAAGTGATTATTTATCGTTTTCTGGCCCCTGAAGTAGCTAAAGATGAGAGGATGTTGTGTGTAACTTGTTGCTTGCAACATAAAAACTCATGGTGCAGTTAACATTTGTGAATAAATATGAATAACTTAGCATAATGTTGAAAATTGACAAATAAAACAGCTGGATTTGGTTCCTTTTCAGTCTCTGTGAGGGCAGAAAAGACTTTACAACCTAATGTCACTGGAACTATGCTACCATATGTTGAGCCATAAAAAAAAAGCTTTAATGTAAAATCAACTGAGTTACAGTGAAATAGGGATCAGAGAGCACACACACACACACACACACACACACACACAGAGTCACACTAATCCTGGCCACACAGGGGATTTATTCATAAAAAAAAGTCATATCTAGACTGTGCCTCATGGTCATGCTGCTCCATCCTGCTGTTTCCATATTTTCAAAGCACTCTATCCAAATTTGATGTCTAATAATAGAGTGCGTTCTTCCAACCTACAGACTATAAAACCCCTTGAGGTTAATTTATGATTTGGGGTGATTATTATTAATAAGAATGTCTTCACTTGACTTGAGCTTGTAAATAAGGAATGGCACCAAAGTGCGTCATCGCTCGTTTCCTCTCAGTCCCACCTGCTGCATTATCAATCAGCACTTGCTATTTCTACCCGACTTCACCACTTAAGAGCTGTTTGCCAGTGTTTCCATGTGTTGATGAGGTGCGTGTGCTCCATGTGAGTGAAAGACACTGCAGAGATTGAACACCTTTAATATGAGGGGGATTTTTTTCAACACACTGCGCACACGCTGTAATAAATCCAAAGCTCGCTCCCCCTCAGTCACTCCCATCATTACCTGACTTATTCTACACCTGCCACTAATAAGTCATTTGGACCAACCAGGCATAAGCGTGGTGATTACACTGAGCTAAATCAGCACACTGCAAATTACAAACCCACTGAGAACACATCTGACAAGACCAAGGTGCCTCCAGTCTGGTGAGACTTGCAGCTTAATCCATTTTTATGCAGCACACTAACTTACTTTGTGTCACTCCTTCCCAATCAGGCTTTCATTTCCTTTCCATGTTCCCACTGAATCCTCTAACCTGACTCCGCACCCATCTAAGATCATAATCTAAAGAGAGCAAACAACGACATCTGACCCGATACAGCCGCCGTCGCTGTCATTACTCGCTCCGTCACTCACAGAATTGATTACTTCTCCATCGCGCTCACTCATATCCTCTCTCTCTGTCCATCACACTGTCTCTGTGATTACAGCGTAGATTGAGTTGTGTCACAAACGCATTCCCACTGGGCGACACTCATTTTTCTGCAGACCAGAAACTTCAAAGCGTGTGCCACGGCCTTACCGTGGTATAGTCTGCAGGGATTTCTCAAATTATTTCTTCCTCTCCGGATGACATTTCTTTCTAATCAGGAGAAAAACTCTGACTCATGTTTGCCAAGAAGCCTTTTGCATACAAGAATTCTGCCCTGGCGTAATAAGAGTAGCAAGCTAAAGAGAATGAAAGCAACACAGAAGCCAAGTGAGGGTATAGACACAAAACAGAGACTTGCCAAAGTGAAAACTGCAACACAGAGTGTAAAAAAACAAAAAAGAGACAGAACGTAATATGCTTTGCGTCATTTTAGGTGAATTTTAATGGAAGTGCAGCTCAAAGTCCCTGTGGTACCCTCACTGCTTCAAAAATACACCCAGTGTGTTATTGATACCTCTAAAATATGTCAGTCTTTAAATGCGTCATTGCCTTGTGAGAATTTCACCATGGATACTGACACAGCCAATAAAGGGGAGCGAATGCATCTGAAAACACAGGAAGAGACCTTCCCCAGCTCTGGGAGGAAATAAATCGCTCAACCACACCTTTGGAAATGTTTTCACACTACATGCAGCCCAGACGTCTCCGATTTGGAACACAACACCTGCAGAGTCTCAGGAGCTTCATGGTACATAGTTTAATGCCCCTGTTGTCGACTGTAGTCGCTCGTCACGCTTTGGTTACCATACAAAGAAACAGTTGACTCACTACACGTTAGAAGAGCGACTAAAACGGTTTATGTCTTATCTAGAATACTAGTTGATTGTGGTGTCATTTATCATACAACAGCTTGTGGTCATTACTTTGGAGAGGACGACGATGACAGGCAACATAACAGAGCTTATCAGTCACTGCCAGGAGCGCAGCAGCTTTTTCAATCTGTTTTCAAAAATCTGTTTATTTGTGACAAAATGCATCTAATAGACAAATAGAAAGCATGGAAACACCCCTCTTCTTTTCATTTCCCATTACCTTGTCATCACTCCCCTCGGCGCTCTTCGCAATTGTGCGTTTTTCACCGTCTCCAGCTCTCGCGCGCCCTCGTCTTCCCCTGCCTGCTGAGATTTGAGGTGTTTAATACATGCCTGCACCGCGGGCTGAGCAACAAACATGTTTTGCGGTCCGGTGCGGATTGCTTGTTGCAGTCTGTCAGCCAACAGAGAGCGGTTCCGTTCGTTGCCTCCATCAACTGTTCTGGGGTGCTGTTGGCTTAGTGACAGGGCTTAGATGACATTTACCATGCTGGATTAGCCAGTAGCTGTGACATTTACCAATACCTAGGTCTTACAGGAGCCTAGCCGGCTTTGCTCTGGTAGGTGGAGAGACATGAGGCACCAGCCGGGGTGGGAAGTGACACACAATGCATATGTATTAGAGGGCGGTGGGGGGTGTCGGGTTAATTCATAATCATTAGAAAGTTTTGTGTAGCCACTGAATGAGACAAACAGATGAAAGCTTAAATATTCATGGATGAATACGTACCTCATCATTAATTCAATCACAATTTGACTTCATATCTAATAATAGGCCAGTACAGCTAACTTTTCACTTGCTGTGTTAATGCAGAATCTGTTTGCAAATTTTCCACCAACAGTAATGTTGCTTGTAAATTTCCCCCAATGAAGAATTCCATTCTATTCTATTGTAACATAATAGTAGTGATGTTTCAGGTATGATGCTATGCAGGAGGTGGAAAAGCTTTAATGCAGTTTTCATTTGCATGTTTCTTCTTTATTGTAAGATGTGTACTAAGTGCACACACAAGACAGTCCACAGCAAACATTATGTGATTTACCCAAATTCCGTTACAATGCAGAAATATGTGCAGGTGAATCCTAATAAGGCGTACATTTTATGCAACTTAAAACAGTATCAGCAAGACTATTGTAGAGAATTACCAACCCTGCAGAAGTGGCACAAAGTCATTTTGTCCTGCAACCTGCTGACATGCTCCCAGTGTCTGTACACAGAGATCAGACTGTGTGCCAGAGTCACTGGTCAGACGTGGCTTTGCTTCAGGGCTTCCCTTCTGTCATTTGGCTCTTTCAACTGAAAACAGTACTCCAAATAATAGCTGGAGCTGAGTACAAACAAACGTTTGCCAAATAATGTGTGCTGGTTTCAGTATCCTGCAGCAGAGCAACTCTGATTTCATTTCGGAGTACACTCGCAGAAACAGTGCTGAGGATGTGAGACTGAAAAGTAAGGAGTGATTAAGAATTAGCTGTGTGGGCTGCCCCTGCACCAGCTGCTCAGCAGCTGATATCATAAACCTCATCATAGTTTAAAAGAATAGTTTGACACAAATCGGTGGAGGAACATTATCACCAATTTGTATTTGGCTTCTCGAGAGGCTTATTTAACCAATCCTGTGGCATATATATAAAAAAACCAATCTGATTACATGACCTAAGGGGTGCACAGATTTTGACAACAAAATGAAGAAGCTACAGGGGGAAAGGATAAAAAAGGCTTTACAACATGCTTCGCTGAAGCAAGCAATATATTGGCTAGAAATGTCATCAACAAATGCATTTTTGATATAGTCCCCTATAGTCATTTATCATATCATATGATATTCCTATATTTATACAGGGGTTTAAATCATATCCAGCGAGGTTCAGCAACTTCAGAGTGAGTTAATAATTTGAATATTTTCAAAAGAATCCCACAGTGGCTTACGAGAAATCCCAAGCTTATGAAAAACTGTGTTTATACCTCATGTCGTTCTCCAACTTGTTTATCATATAACAGGATATGTTTTAACCACAAAACAGTGATTTATTATTATTATTTTCCTATTTTCTCATATCTTGCCAGTGTAAAATCAGTAAATCTGCCAGTTTGAACTTCTTGTCGAGTTGCTCACCAGGATAAGTGATTTGTCTCCCGGTAGTCTGCCACAGATGGAGATAAATTAGTCCAACGTAGTGGCCGTTGTTACATCTCACAGATATTTATGGGCTAATCACCACGTCACCATTCATAAATATATCTCCCCATCTGTTGTTATTATTTTGGAATGACTCATTATCAGGTAATTTCTCATTTGCTCCTCACTCCTTCCTCAGTAATTATTCAGATTTTTGCTGCCGTATTGTTAAGCCGTTATCTTCTGTCTGTCTGTCTGTGATTAGGTGCTGAGCAAGAAGTGTACAGTGGGTTTATTAGAGGTTTTTAGTTAATAACTGTTTCCCAAAGACACACTCAGCTGAACCTTCGAGGCGAGATGAAAAGTGATGATTGGTTCTTTCCCACAAACAACCTTTTTCACAGTACATGTAGCTACTTCATCTATTAGGAATATAAAAATATGAATCATAGCAGCACTAAACCTTGTCTGGAGATGTCATCTGCAATTTTCATTCATTAACTTTTCTTTTATGTTTTTTTAATTAAAAAAAAAATTCTGATTGAGTCATCCTTTTTTCTTGTTGTTCTTAAAGCAGCCACTAGTTGCTTTTGTATAATCCAACTATTTGCCTCTACAATAACACATTATTATTATTATAATACCAACGTTTCAAATGATTGAGATGCTTGCAGTTATGAAACAACCTATTTCCACAAATTTGTAGCTCCCTCTGCTCATTGTTTAGTTGTCCAGTCTGAAACTTTGCCGTTTTGGTTCAACACTCATGGCTCAGCAGCAGGCAGCTGTTTAATGAAAAAGCTCTAAAACCCACGGTACACTGTTTGCTCAACACCCAAACAGCAGAGAGACGGAGTTAGTGACAAGCCGGTGAACACACAGTCCAGGATCATTTAGAAAGCAGACATTTCCTTCTGGAGTTAGTGGAGGCCACAAAATAAAAAAATAAAAAAATAGAGTTTAAAGAAGTGAAAGTTTTATACAGATGCCAAAAAACTTGAAATCAGTGACAGTGTTGCTTTGGAATTATTGGATGTATAAATGTAGCAACTGTTTGCTAACAAGCTCACCATGTGAACTTGAAGTGTGTGTGATTTAGTGGTAACTGGCAAGTCCTTTGGAACAGGACCTGCTCCGATTTAGATGAAACTGTAATTATAACCACTATCTTCCATTTCTGCTAATTAATCCCCCCGAAATTCTTTAAAGAACAAGTTTGCTGGTCTTGATGGTTTCTATTAGTGCCCGACGAATGCAGAGTCCATATTCACATCACTCCTTCTCGGCTGATTTGCCCTTGAAATATTTATTGCTGTGAGGTGTCGCACATATCTAACAAAACCGCCTGAGTTGACCTTTCCAACCGTGCTAGTTGCTTTTCAGAGTACGAAGGAGGAAGGCTGGAGCGTACTGCCTAATTAGCCTTTAATTGTGCAAACAAACCAACGTCAGAGGGCACGGATGACGACACGGTCGAGCTGAAACAGAGAAGCACCTGTCTCAGCTGCATTCTGCTGGAAGACACACCGAGAAGTTTCGAAAGATTGTTGCTCATCAAGAAAAGAAATTCTGAATTTACATTGAGTCATAATTGGGCTAAAACCTGCATTCGGGTCTGCGTCCATCTGCACACCCATTACTCTGGTTTGAATTAGTCATGAACTAGTCACAGCATATATATGCTAATATCTAGATATGGTGATATCTATGCAATGCAATCATTCATAGCTAGCATATATAATGCAGTTATATGTTAATATTATATGACAATTTTATATATTTTATGTTTTTGCACATACTGAAGACAGTAAAACTATAAAGAAATATATTTTTACTAATTTATTCTCCTGCTTCTCGGTTGAATAACTTGAGAAGTCCTGGCTATTTAATAGTGTAAGCCGAATACATGTCAATTTATGACTTCACAAACAGCAGAACTTAACTTTTCCAGTGATACCATCTGTTTCTCCAAAGATTAATGATAAAGGTTTTGAAATTGCAGCTGATGTTGTCTCCAACATGAGACTGCAATTCTACAATTTCATTTAGCAGACGCTTTTATCCAAAGCGACGTATATCTGAGAGCAGGTACAACATAGACAAGGAGAAAAACAACATAGATAAGTGTTATAGAACAAATTCAAGTGTGATGGGACGTTGATGCCAACAGCAGGCTGTGTGGGAGGTCATAGGATTTTTATTTTTATTTTTTGGGGACGTTGTTTTTTGTTGTTTGTTTTTGGGCTGTCAAGTGCAAAGGTGTTCAGTGAAGACCTGGGTATTCAGTCTTTTCTTAAAGACTGAGAGGGAATCAGCAGATTGAACTGAGTTTGGTAGCTCGTTCCACCAGCGTGGAACCACAGAGGAGAAGAGTCTAGCTATCAACCTCGGGCCCTGTGTGGTGGTTGCATCAGGTGGTTTTTGTTGGTCGAGCGTAGTGAGCGGGAGGAAGTGTAGACCTGAATGAGAGAGTTCAGGTAGGAGGGAGCTGTTCTTGTTGACTGACATGTCAACCAATTTTTTATGACAAATCAACAAGTAATGGATTTGCTTTTCATTGTAATATTTCTAAATTTGTGGCTAATAGAGGCTCCTTGGGGTCCCCTTGTTTTGGGTTGAAGTGTAAGGGTGGGGCAAACATTATCCTGGTTTGCTGCCTCTCCTCGCTACTGCATGTGACCACTTCAGTGACTGATATAATGACATTCCAGACGATGTCGTCTTCACTATTATGGAAAAAAAAAACAAGTCCACTGCCAGAAGTTTATGGTAAAATAAATGTAAAACATCCACATTGATATGAA
>NW_007579078.1:58499-59408 GCF_000690725.1 Stegastes partitus | reverse complement strand
AATCAAACCCAGATAAGCAGATCAAAATGGGTCAATAATTTTGAGATTCAGTGTTGTGTGATCTTTACGGAACAACCTTTAAAGAGTATTGAACAGCTTGAAAATATTCCTCAAAGATGCTGTAATTATCCAGCAGCATTCAGATAACCAGAGCTCCAACAGAATGATTACTTTTATAATTAGTTTTTTAAAAGTTTGCACAGAGAAAAGTGGAAATGAGCCACATAACCTTGCTATGTAACTGGCTTTTTTTTTTTTTTTTTTTTTAAAGTGCTGCTAGTAATTGAGAGCAGAAAGAGAGGAAATGGACAGAGAAATGATGGTAGGAGGACAGACTGTAAAAGACTCCTGAGATGGAAAAGGGTAAAGATCAAGGAGCGAGGTCTGAAAGACAAAAACACATTGCGGAAATAGCCCCATTGAAAAGAAACTGCAGTGAATGACAAGAAATGAGAAGAAGAACGACAGAGACGGCAAAAAAAAAAAAAAAAAAGATTGTTCATTCAAAGAGATCTGACCTCCTTGTTGTGTATTTGAAGATACTGTTTAATGTAATTTACCAGTGACTTTAAGAAAATGTTGGTGGTGTACTTTTAGATGTTTCCAGCTTTAGTGGGTTTGCTTGCTCATGCCTTTACAACTGTGTTTGTGAACTATGACCTCATGTGTGTGATGTGACTTGTGTCCTGCAGATATGACACGCATGAGCACTCTAATCCCCACGACACAGACACAGTAGGTAACCTGTTAAAAGAGTGCTGTGTCTAAGCAGGGGCCTGAAGTGTAGATAAGAGACAAAGCAGATAACATGGACTTTACAGGATATGATCCAGTGAAGCCGCTAATGGCTGAGGGCACCGGCGAGCTTCAGGCTGCAGTAGTTTTCGCTATACAGTATTTGTATTCAGG
>NW_007579078.1:55636-58364 GCF_000690725.1 Stegastes partitus | reverse complement strand
TGCCCGGGAGAGGGTGAGAAAAAGTTATTGTAGTTCTAAATCTGTTGTTTCATTCAAAGGTAGGGATCAGTCCAGAGAGGCTGTGGAGCAGAAAACCACCGTACTAGAGTGCTCACTTTGTATTACAGAGTTATTAGTCTGTGCTGCACGTTGGGCAGGGCAGAGCATTGTTGAGCGAGGTGAATAATACGAATGCCTCCACACTCAACTGATGAGCAGAGGAACAAGTGTTGAAAATTCTGGCCTGAAGGAACTGGCAAATGTGCTGAGGGAGTTATCAGTGAGCGCACAGAAAAGCTAATTGGCTTCGATTAGGCGGAAGCCAGTGTAACATATTTCATTAGGGGAGTGATAGAGAGAGGCTGTAATAAAGGAGAGTGTTGCTTTCTCTCTCTTGCCAATCATGTGTCTGCGCATTTTCATTATGCTCATGCAGATGCATGTGCACGTAAGCACAAAATTAAACAATTTTAGCTGCTGCCATTTGCAGGCCTGTTCTGGTGGAAAAAACCCTGATGTTCTGTCAGCACAACACCCACCACCGCTAGAGCTTACTGCTTTTTTTATTTGCATAGGAGTTTGTGAGACAGATGGTGAAGCCACATGTCGCTGGATGTGTACGTGTTTGTGATTTAGAGAGCGAGAGAGAGAGAGAGAGAGCGAGAGAGAGAGCAATAGCAAAAGACTGACTTGCTGACTTTTATTGACCAAGCTGAGCCTGAATCCATCACTAAGCCTGCAAGTGATACAAAAACATTTCAAAGTAACTGTGAAGATGAGATCAATCTGGTGACATGTCAACTTTTCTCTGTAGACTACATAAAGTATATACTCATATCAATTTAGAGAAGTCAAATGATGACTTTCATTTACCTGTTTAACCTTCTGCCAGCTCTTGTGTTATAGATTTTACTGCTTGATCTAAATGTTACGTTACATTCTGATAAGCTGGCAGACAACAGGAGCTTAGATTATGCGCCTCTAGCCAGCTGTGCACAATACAAGTATTTATATTCCAGGTGGATTACTGTAACTCAATATGAGTTAAGTTCAGGATTACTTTCAATAGATGTGGCACAGGCCGAGGGAAATATAGATATATTGTTTTGTATTTTTAATTCCATTTGTGGTGCTGAGAGTCAAAGCGCAGAGGCGACTCTCGGATTCCCAAACTGGACACTGTCCTTAGCTGGAGGGCTTCTGTTGGCTTTCTCTTGGCTTCATCAGACTTTTAGTTCCACTGGGGAGGTTTGCAGTATGAATCGGCCAGGATGAGAGTCAGCACCTCCAAGTCTGAGGCCATTGTTCTGTTCTGTAAACTGGTGGATTGCTTCTTCTGGTGTGAGGATGAGTTGCTGCCCCATGCGACTGAGTTTAGGTATCCTGGGATCCTGTTCATGAATTATGTGGAAATGGAACATGAGGTGGACAGATGGATTGGTGGCATTGTGCTGGACTATTGTGGGAAAAAGGGAGCTGAACTGGAAGGCAAAGCTCTCAGTTTACTCATCGATTTAGGTTCCAACCCTCAGATGCCAACAGATTACAATAATAGATACAAGCGGCAGAAGTGGGGTTCCTTTGTTAGGGTGGCTGGGCTTGTTTTCCAGGCGGACCCAGAACCTACTGGTGGGATCACATCTCATCTGGTTTTGGGATTCTCTTGGAGAAACTGGAAATCAATGCTGCAGAGAGGAACTGTTGTGGGATTTTCAAAATTGAACTCACTGTAGCACCCCATGTGTGATTTTTTTGCATCACAAAACCCCAAATGTAATGATGACTAAGATGTTCTAACTAGTTTAAAAGGGAATGGGTTCAAGGATACTTTAATTATACCTGTGGGTAGATTTGTTTTTCAGAAGACAAATGATAGCATTTGGCAGTCCTTAACAAATACGCATTGAACCTGACAGGCACCTGATCGAGTGAGAAAAAAGAAAAAAGCCAAGAGACAAAAAGTGCTCAGTATTCCACCATTCATCATTGTAACAGCAAGAAATAAAAAGATAAGATAAAATAAATAAGATCAAGATAAATAAAAAATAAAACACAATAAAAAACCTGAGGGAAATGAAAACAATCTCTGGGATAAAAACCAGGATAAGAACATAAAATTTAATTTAAAAGTCACAATGACAGATAGGGCTAAGGAATAAAATAAGTAGAATAAAATAAAATAAAGTGCAAATGTCACTACTTCTTATTGGACTCAGTGACGGCGATGGAACAAAGCTGTTTTTATAACGCCTTGTCCTGCTCCTTGGCACGAAAACCCTTCGTCCAGAGGAAGAAGCTGAAATCCTTGTAGAAGATGGGAGTCATCATTAAGGATTGATGAAGCCATCCTCTGTATCTGTTTAGTGTACAGGGAGGCTAGACAAGACTGTGACTCACCAATCAGGCGACTGGACCATCTCACTAATTGGTTCACTGAGTTTTTCTCTGTAACAGAGGTCTGACCTAACCATGCCACCAAGCAAACAGATAAAGCAGACTCAATGAAAGAACCATAAAACAGAGTCAAGATTGTTCAGCCAATGTAGAAATGTACAAGTTTTCTGAGGCAGTGAGGGCGCTGATGGGTTGGGAGGAGAGTGGGGACAAGTTTGCACAAGTATATAAGAAAATGTAACACATTCTTAGTTGTTAAGTTGTTCTTACAGCCTCTGTATTGAATAAACATTATTCATGTCAGACTCTGAAGACTGTTTAAAGACTTTTTCCT
>NW_007579078.1:49070-53336 GCF_000690725.1 Stegastes partitus | reverse complement strand
AGTGAGAACAGGCTGTGTCTGTCTATTTATTATTTTAAATTACATAAAATGTAATTATTTTAGGATTCTATAAATATCAGTACTGTTGTACAACATTATTAACTCATTCTTCTTAGTCATGTAATATTAAATTTATAGCTGGTGAGCAATCAATCAATCAATCAATAAATAAATAAATAAATCAAGCATACTGATCAGTCACGTCCTGCTGTACTTTAGAATGTGTAGCCTTTTTTTTTTATAGTGGTTTCAATGTTTTGACTCTTTGTACTGGATAATAATGGAGGTATCTCACCCGTCAAGTCTCCTGGCTTTTAGAGCACTTTATTTCAGCCTGTGTGTTCCATCCAGATGTTCTCCAGCTAAAGGGGAAGAGATTTGTTGGCCATTTGTATGCAGCTGTCACAGACAGTGATGAATTAGAGGAAATTCTTAACAAATCCACATTAGGAATCCTTGTGTGTCAGTAAATCCATCAGTATTACTCTGATAATGCCATATCTACAGGATTAAACAAGAAGAGGCCCCAATACTCATGTGTCTATCTTTGTAAGGACCGACTGAAATTATAGAGCTGGGGAGAAGGAACGTTTTTAGAAAGTGAAGACATTTTGGCCACTCCTCATTTTCTGAAACAAAGGGTTGTTTGAGGATTAAAACTTGGTTTTAGGGCTGAGGTTAGGATTAGGTGTGCATTAGGGTTCGGTTAAAGATTGGAATCAGGCATAGTGACAGGGCTTAAGCTAAGTGGCTAGGGAACGCATAATCTGAATAAAGGTTCTCATGAGGATAGATCAACAACAACAAGCAGAAAATCAAAAATATCAACTTGAACATGAAGTTGGAAGTTTAAAATTCTCATTTATTTATTATTTTTTGCTTTTATGTAGGTTTATGGTGAATATGGACGGACAATGCCACCTCCTAGACTGGAACACTTTCCATCAGGGTTTTTGTTAAGCTAAATTCTGCCTGTTGCCTTTGTTGAATAGGTACAGTAGAGACACACAGGAAATATTGGGAAAGAGAAGGGGAATGCAGTCTGAAGTCAATCAATAGATTTTTGGTTGAAGAAGATAAAAACACCATTGCAATGATCCAGGACTAGAAGTGTCGTTCAAAGTGAAGTTAAACTGTATTTTTGGAATATTTACAAGATGACACAAACATTGCAAACACTGTGTGGTGTACTTAGATCAGACCAGATGCAAACATTTCTTGCAACAGGCTTCATGTGATCCAAAAGGAAAACAACAGATGGCAGAATTGTTTTGTCATGGGCTGGGACCCAATGAAAAGTTCCTTCTGTTTTGTCTGAATTCCGTTGACGAAAATTTCTGACACCTAGTTTTTGACATTGCAAAGACAGTCATTAGGAGAGCTCAGGGTTAAAAGATCTAACAGGCTGGTGCATCTGCATATCAGCTGCACTAAAGTGGAAAGGGCACTCTATGTATGAACAAAGTACCCAAGGGGAAGCGTGTATAAAGTAAATAAAATTGGTCCCAAAATTGACCCCTGTGGCACACCATATTTCGGAGGTTAAAATGAAAACACAGAATTAAACCTTATATTAATCAGGTATGATGAAAAGCAGTCTAAAGCTATACCTTATATCCGAATGTCTCAATCAACCTAACAAAATGTTGCGATCAGTCGTGTCAGGTCAGGAGAACAAAGACTGAACACATAACATCGTCGCAGCCATCAAAAGGTCCTTGGTCACTTTAACCAAGCAGCAACAGCACAACGTTGATTTTCCTGTTTTGGCAGGAGTGCGATTAGCTGTGCAAATAAAATCCCCACTCTTTAGAAACAAAACAAACAGAATTAAAAGAAATGATTTTGATTTTCAAGACTTTTTTTTTTTTAACCAGTGCAAGGACGTACACAGCTTGTGTACTAAAGACACACACTTAATGATGCAGTTATGAGGAGTTGTGTAGTTCTAAACACCACTGTTGGCCCCAGACTGTTAGGATCAATGACAACATCAAGATCATACTGATCAACATGTCAGACATGAATAAGCTCTCTAATATCCCCTCTGCTTCTACCTTTTTTTCCCCCTCCTGTACCAGATGAGGACCACACACTGCGGATCCTGCTCTACTCGCTCATCTTCTTCCTGAGTGTTTTCGGGAACCTGCTGATCATCGTGGTGCTTACGGTCAACAAGCGCATGCGCACCGTGACCAACACCTTCCTGTTGTCGCTCGCCGTCAGCGACCTGATGATGGCCATCTTCTGCATGCCCTTCACCCTCATCCCCAGCATCCTCAAGGACTTCATCTTCGGAGCCGCCATGTGCAAGATAGTGTCCTATCTCATGGGTGAGAGGAGGTGGTGTGGTGAGGGGGTTAGTGGAAGTAAAGATGAAAGGTTGAAGTGATGAAAAGACTAGAAAATATCAAATTTGGCAGGTTAAAACAGAATAAAGGGGTTTCTCTATATATTAACCAACAAATCTAGGTCAAAAATTACAAACTTGTTCACTATTATCTCTAAAGACAATCAGTAGAATATCTGTAGTGAACACTAAACACTACTTTTTTACATTTTAGGAAATTAAATATGTTGAATTTACGAGCAGCTGTTTCTATTTCAACAGGTGATCAGTGTGTTTTAAAGATGCTAGCAACATCCATCTATGGAATTGAGCTATCATGGGGTTAAGCCGAATATAATCCATATACAGCCTAATACTGAGGTGTACGTACCCGTCATGAAGGCTGCTGTTAAATCGTCTTTGGGTAGAGCTCTTCTATAGCTGTATCTTCTGTACAATGTGAGTGGTAATCTTTCCCCAGTAACCTTTACTTCATAGCAGAAGCTCTTTCAGTCGAATTTGCTGCGAAATGCCATTTTTATCTGATCAGACTAAATTTTAAGCAGCTCAGTCATCCCTCAATGCTTTGGGGTGAGCACTTATAGACGGGAGGTCAGACGCCTTGTGATGGAGGTTAGCAAGACGTCTACCGATGGGAATGTCAGCCAACATACTGAATGAAAAGGCGAGCAGTTTTTCAGAGAATAATGTTAAAGTTCAAGCTCGTGGCAGAGACGCTAAATGATCAAACCCCACTTGAACGCCTTGAAAGCTACAGAGAATGTGACGCAAGTCTTTTTTACGTGACAGAGACCTCTGGAAGCTCATGATAGGAGATGAAACTCACATTTTAACATAAATGTAGCAGTGACTCATAATCTCCTGGTTATGAAAATGCGTCATATTTTCTTATTGATATATTATCATTAGCACTTACGTCCACCCTGCACGTTAGATTATATTTTAAACTTCATGGCTACGCAAGATGCCAGGCGACTAACTGCTAAATTAACATGCACTGCAGCGAGTCTTAATATGATATTCATGTCATTAAAACATGGAAAGCAGCTTGAACTTTTAGAAACTGCCATGGACATCTTTCACAGTCATTTGATAGAAGGAATGATTCATCAGTAATTAAAATAACCACTTGCGATACTTGTCAAATATTGATATCAAGTGTTGCTTGCTAAACCATGTTCTCCAGGAAAAGCAGAATTTCTGTTTGTCTTGGCACTCACAGAGGCAAAGGTTTCACAAAAGAGGACATTTGGCCACAGCTAGAAAATATAAAAGGTCCTCACTAAGATGTTACTCTTCCTTTAGGTGACTCACCGTGGAGGTTTAACCTGCTATTTTGAACAGAAAAGAGAGAACCAGTTACATTTCAGGCTGATTATCTGGCTAATCCCATATTGCCTTGAGTATCGATTGACTTGCATCCAATAGGAAATGTAAAGGAGACCACAGCGTTGGAGATTCCATTATTTTCCTATTACAATCCAGCGCCATTCAGATGCACCTCCTGCACTGCTTCACCTCACTGAGTTAACCATTATATTACTTAGCCTGACATGTAACAAGCGTTGCAACAAATAGCAATCAGGAAGTTAACAAACTCCCTGGCCTCCCATCCATCACATTACAAAAGGGGTAGATTACTATTGAACAGCTTTACATCCAGAGACCATATTCATTATCTTTCCCCATTGTGGGAGATTTATGGGTGCGGGATGCGTTAAAGTCTTCAGTATTTACGTTAAGTGACCAGGTGGTAATTTTCCTGGTTCACATCAAGGGGGTATTCATTAGTCCGTGTAATGAATTCTCTTCCTTGGTGCTGCACGTATCAATATCTAGAAGTGACTCATCTACTGCATGATCTGTCAACCAAAGTTTTGCTTTTCTTCTGTTAGTAGCCTTCTAGTTTGTGTTTT
>NW_007579078.1:47291-48726 GCF_000690725.1 Stegastes partitus | reverse complement strand
CTTTCTTGATACCACTTAGATGAAGACTGATACCATTATCGTGTCTGGAGGATTAGCTTTGCATGGGGGAAAAGAGGAGACGCAGCAAAGCTAAGCTAACTCGCTACCTGCTTAGCTGCATATATAACATACACACTGTTGGCAAAAAGTGAGGAGCCATATTTCGTAAAATATTAACTCCTTCTTTAACTAAAAGTAAGAAATTAATATCACAAGATAACATATGTTACTGTGTCATTACTGATTAATGCAGTCAGGTGCACAGAACCAGACTGATGGAGCTACTTTAAATTTCACTTATTCTGTATTGTAGTGCATTACTTCATTTAAGTAATGGTTTAATGAACTTCATTACTCTCCAACACACACTTACAACTCACACATGCAAAGAGAGAGAGATGAGTGAACTGATGAAGTTACAGAGTCATGATTTGGAAATCAACTCAGATGCCTGGAGAAGCAGAGCTGATGAAATATTTTAATCCTCTTCTGTACTCAGGCATAAAAAAAAAAATGCAAATGATAAAGTGAAGAGGGCCGTGCTGCCTCGTAAAGGGAAACCACCGGGAAGTGAAGGTGGATTAAATAAAGTGCAGCACCTGTGAATGACGACCAGGATGCACTGTGGACATGTAGACAGGCTGGAGAGGCTGTTGGCTGATTTGCTTCATCGGGGTCCCACTCTATGGCTTCTTCCTCAGGTATAGACAGCACAGTGGACCTCGACTCTCTCTCTCTCTCACACACACACATACAGTGTGTATTCCTCCTGAGGACATGAGTAAGAGAGGTAAAGAGTAATTTCCCGTCTTGCTCTGTCAGTAAGGAGATGGCAGATCACATCAGTGGCCAAGGCCAACGTGATTTCCTCTACCACGAGATTCAGATAACCGTACCCACCTCCCCACCTCACACTAGATTCATTTGCAAGCACATCTCCACAGAACACTGCGGTTTGTTGTGATTACAGATATTACTTGCACATCAACAAACTCAGCACCGAGCGGTAATAACCTTTCATTCATAAAAAGGAAAAGATATCTGAGCCTGGACAATAGCGCGCGTGTTTACTTACTTTTTCAAATCATTTGTTTTGTTTTCCTGCAGGCATCTCAGTGAGCATCTCCACATTTAGCCTGGTTGCCATAGCAATTGAGCGCTACAGTGCCATCTGTAACCCTCTGAAGTCGCGGGCGTGGCAGACCCGCTCCCATGCCTATCGGGTGATTGCTGCTACCTGGGTGCTGGCCTTCGTCATCATGATCCCCTATCCCATCATCAGTCACCTGGAGTCTTTTCAGCGTCCCGACAACAGCACGGCTCACCAGTGTCGCCACAAGTGGCCCGTCGCTACAGCAGAGCAGACCTGGTGAGTGTCCGGCCTCTCAGCAGTGTGTCAGTCAGGTAGCCTAGTAAACTCTAACACAGTTTAACC
>NW_007579078.1:19065-45485 GCF_000690725.1 Stegastes partitus | reverse complement strand
TACAGAGGGTTAAAAGTATAGGGCTACATAAAGAAAGAATCTTTTGTAGAAGCCGCCTGGAAGGACATAGAAGGACATCTCCTGGATTAAGTTACCTTGTTAGTGCGTGCTGTATACGGTGAATTTTAATTTCTGTGATCAGGGAAACTTTATGCTTCACTAAGTTTTAAACATCCAGGACATCTCGCACAAAGCCAACATCGAGTCAGTCACGATACAGAGCTTTCCTTTGTTCAGTTGGAAATTGAATTCATTTCATGCAACTGAATATTCATTTTAAAAAGTGGAGGAATATTGTTGGACAAAAATGAATAGTCATCCCACCATGCACCACAATGTGCCTCCTACAAAAGTCCTTTAAAACCATTTGCTGCTCGGTACATCTCATTAACAGATTAAAAAGCCCCAAATCAATAACAGAGATTAGTGAGCACATCCAAAGTCGTGCTTATACACATAAACAGAGTTCTACTACATTTATTTCCTATTGGTCGGATACTTACCAACCAGTCCTGTAATGAGTGAAATGTTATACTGTAATAAATAATTCAATTCAGTTTAAGCACATTCACTTAAAAGTTGGTGTTTCCACCATAAGGAGGATGATCAAACTATTTGGTACGGTTGTAATTTTAAATGGAGCTATTAAAAAAAAGCTGCGTTTCTTTTATTTACTGAACAGCATGAATAACATTTCCAGGGTGATGCAGCTCACAACAGCACATGAAATGCAACTTATCATAGAATTAGCTGTCAGGTCATGCATTTTTTACATTTTTTTGAAAACTCTCCCGGCACTTGCTGTCTGGATAATGTGGCGTTTTGTATCAAATAAACTTTCGATGAACCGTGTGTGTGTGCGTCTGTCTGTGTATTTTCAACGAGGCACGCCACCCTGAAACGTCTCATTGATTTCCATGTTTGGACCTGGAGCCTGTTTTTAGCAACTCAAACTTCATGTCTATTGAGTGTTTTTGTGGAAACATTGGCACAGATGAAAGAACAGACGTTGTTTCCGTGCGCTTTTGTTTGGGACTTAAGATGAAACAGGCTTCGGGGTCATGTCAGTCAACCCTGTGTGCAGAGACGAGGGATTTTGGTTCATATGTGTGTGTTTTAGCACTCTGTGTCTGTGTGTGGCTTGATTTACTAACCCCAGGGTCTCTAATGTGTTACAGTTACACTTAACTCACACAACGAAGCATCATTTAAAAAAATAAATAAAATGTAGTTTGAATGATTTACAGCTGTTCTAAATATATTTCCAGATTGAACATGTTTGCTGGCCACCTGAAGATACTGTACTTTTTGTCAAACAAACTGAGCCATCATCTCTGTTTTGAATTCCATTCTCTTCTCTTTTCTTTTTTTAATCATGCACTGAATGGGATTTTTTTTTCAGTTGCATGGCTAGTCTTTGAGGATTCTCTAAGTGTCTTTCGTAGTATGTTTTCTGAGATTGCTTGGTATTTATTTATTTTTCCTGAAATGCAGTGCTTTGCTCTGTATCTCAAGTACTTCTAATGGATTACACACAGAGATATGACAACATGAGTCCTTGAACACGCTGTTCTCTTTATCCACTAATGCTGGCATGTTTGCATGTCTCATCCGCCTCTTTTAGGTACATTCTGCTTCTGCTTGTACTGTTTGCGATCCCAGGGGTGGTGATGATTGTGGCCTATGGACTGATCTCCAGAGAACTTTATCGAGGCATCCAGTTTGAGATGGGCCACAAAAAAGACTCCACCGGTGAGGCAATGCGCACTACATACAGAAAACATGGAGAAAATAGTAAATGGTAAAGATTTAATGAATGTCCCAGAGTGCAACTTTGATCCCAGACAACAATAATAAAAAAACAAAAACAAACATAAAATGCAGAAAAGTACTGCAATAAATAAAAACTACAGTAAATACAGTTGTCCATCCATCCATTATCTATACATTTAATCCTCACTGGGGTCGTGGGGGGCTGGAGTCTATCCCAGCTGACTCAGGGTGAAGGCAGGGGACACCCTGGACAGGTCACCAGTCTATCACAGGGCAACAGTTAGAGACAGACAACCAAGCACACTCACATTCACGCCTATGGACAATTTAGAATCACCAATTAACCTCAACATGTTTTTGGACCTTGTGGGAGGAAGCCGGAGAACCCGGAGAGAACCCACGCTGCACGGGGAGAACATGCAAACTCCACGCACCTCCACCTAGATGCGAACCGGCGACCTTCTTGCTGCGAGGCAACAATGCGACCAACTGCGCCACCTTGCAGCCCCTTGTCTGAATTTAGATGACAAAAATTTCTGACACCTAGTTTTTGACATTGCAAAGACAGTCATTAGGAGAGCTCAGGGTTAAAAGATCTAACAGGCCGGTGTATCCGCATATCAGCTGCACTAGAATGGAAAGGACACTCTGTGTATGAACAATGTACTCAAGGGGAAGCGTGTATAAAGAAAATAAAATTGGTCCCAAAATTGACCCCTGTGGCACACCATACTTAGGAGGTGAAAATGAAAACACAGAATAAAACCTGATATTAATCAGGTATGATGAAAAGCATTCTAAAGTTATACCGAGTCATCTTGCAGCCCTTAAATACAGTTGTGAAGAAAACAAAAGTGCACATTTAACACTATCACCATTTAACATATCACCGCTGTTACATTACAGTTGTGACTTTATAACTTTTAGAAATAGGTTTTTATTCTTAGAACTGAAAATACCAAACTAAAGGAACAAAGTCAATTCCATTGGAGGAAGTAAAGAACATTTTCATGGTAAACGTTGATGTTAAACATCTGCACTTCCTAAAGAACAATTAATGTTGGCAGTGGAGGTAATCCTGTCATTGAGGATGGTGGTTAGAGGATCTGCCCAAATTGTCTTAACAAAAAAACCCTTCCTATGCAACTAAACTGCATTTACACATAGAAAAGGAAGCATTTACCCCAGAAGGTAACACTATGATGAGACACTTCCAGTCTGAAAATCAGTGTTAGGAGGTCGGAGGTAAAGGAAGAACTCCGCAGCAGGACTTTCACCCAGTAGGTTGAGTTTCTTGTCCGTGTGGTGTCATTATTTTTAGACTAAAAGTTAGATTTTCTTATGCTAATCGCTTTAATTTCACTTGCTGTATGGTTAATTTTAGGCACCAACATGACTGGGTTTAGGAACATATATATGGTTTTGGTTAAAATACTTTTCCAACATGTTACCAGGATGACAAGTCCTGCCCAATCTAACATATGATTGGCTGGCTGAAAAAGAAAAATCCAGCTATTAAAATAAATTGCAAAGATATAGTATATTTTACTCAAAAAATAAATGAGAATGCATTTTAACTGTGTAGAAACGTCATTGTTAGGAGACAAGGCTGCATGTGGAGGATCTCCGTTTGCTTCCTTGATTGCTCAGCGTGCTGTAAACAACTAAAAAGCACCAAACATGTGATGAAATTTAGTCTGATGTATGGTTTTGATGCTCCTGAAAATCACTGGCAACAAAATTCAGATTCCAAAGCCTCCTATTCACCTCAAAAGACTTTTGAGAGACTAGTTTCTGTAGGAAAGGCAAGCTGACCTGTGCCTTTTTAAACTATTGACATTTTCTGACCAGTTCAATACAAATGTATGAGGTGTGGCTGTTAAATACCAAGAGTCAGCTTATGTAAGTCAACCTGGCATTGCCCCATTATGTAATAGCTACACCTTGTATGTCGGCTTGTTGTATATAAATGTGTCTGATTGGGCAGTGTTCTCTATCTCACTGTAATTGTTTTACTGACAGTGTGCTGACTCAAACTGTGCCTCTCATTAAATGAAGCCACACTTACCAACAGAGCTCTGATATTACTGTTCACATTTTTATTTTTTTACATGGTTTATGTGAATGATGAAGAATTGCACTTTAATCACAACAATTTCATTAGCGGTACAATCACTGTAATGTGCGCAGGTTAAGTGAAACATAACCTTTTGTGGGCATGTGAGAGTGTGTTTGGGATGATAGTCGCATGGAGTGTGCTTGCTTGTGCTCCATTAGAGGATGGAATTGGCCAGCAGCTGTGGGCCTGGGCATTACCATCTGTTTGGTCTCAGAGAGAAAGGGGTTGTCCAAATAAATAAATAACTAAATAAAGAGTTTGAGAGAGACAAAGATGTGTGGAGGTAAAAAAAAACAACAAAACAAAATAAAATAAAAAAAGTGGAGTGGGGGGGTTATGAGATCACAAAATAAACTCTTGAGAATTGATTTAATAACCCAGGAGTGGTTTAGCAAATTTTGAATGCTCTCTTTCCAGTATCAGATCCTGTTTGGTTGCCTCGAGGCTCTTGATGCTGTTTTCATTGTCCTTTGTCCTGAGGAAGGAAAGCAGCATTATTAAATTTCTATGAATAAATTGCAATATCCCTTGATGGATGATTACTGTGGGTCATCGAGAATTGCTGGCCACTTCTCTGTCCTTTAGAGCGAGCAGCTGCTCTTTAAAAAAAAAAAAAAAACTATGATTCGCTCAAAATGAACTGAATGAATGGAAGCATGTTCCATCACGGAGCTGTGGAAGATTCTTGGAATTCAATCAGATGGCTACAGGAGAAAATATGATTTCCCCGGTCGATTCATTTTTAATTCAGTCGCAAAAATATTGGGCAAATATACAAAAAGTACTCCATGAGATGAAAATTAGTTTGTAAAGTATCATCCTCTCATATATTACCACTTAGTATATCCAATCTTGTGTTGGATTCTTGTCTCCCAATGAAAACCATCTCTCGTAAAAATCATATTCCTGCAACTACGCTGTTCTCCGACTTTTAGGAGCAACGTGATGACATGTTTATGAAGCGCCTGCAGAAGGTGGTTGGGGTGGCAAGTGGGCAAACAAAACATATGACTCTCACACCAGAGACTCACCTAATTTTAATGTTACCAACCCATTAAATGGCCATTATCTGTCATCATTATTCTCATAACTATCCTCTAGATTGGGCAAACTGTACCTACCAGTACACCAGAAGGTGAGTTTGGATTTAGTAGTGTAGATTTTTTTTGTCGTCCAGGTCATGGTTATCCTAAGAGCTTTAGTAGAAAGCCTCTAGACTTCTCTTATTGCTTCTTGGAGACATTTCCCCTGTCAACCCAGAGAACTAAAGAAGCCTCAGGTGAAACGTTTTCAGGAAGTCCGCTTGCTTTCCAGTGAAGCTCTTAGGATTATCATTCATTGTGATTACAGATAAACAGAAAGTAACCCAGACCACATAGGTGACCTCATGCAGTCGACTGAATGAGTGCATCTGAAATCTATGCTGGTGTCCTCCAGCCCACGATCACAGCGAAGGATGTATTGCCGGTTCATCACAGGATTGTGTGTCAAACATAAAGAAACAGCTTTTTTTCCCTCCGATAAGTGCAACCCCATGATCTTTTCCTGAACCTAACCAAGGCTAACCAAACACAAAACAGCAACTTAAAGCAAAAAAGTCAAAAATGATAGTAAAATGGAAGGAAATCAAAAGTCCCACTCTGGACTCAAACTCCAGTCTTCTGGGTGAAAATTGAACACTTATGCCACCACAGAATCCTCAATCTCAAAATGTGAATTTTAGTGGTATGTCAGTAAACACTTTCTGCATGAACATTATATAATGAGCCTATTGAGCATACAGGCAGATAGAGGACAACGCTTCCCAACCATACCTGTGGGAGTGATAACTGATAGTGACCATTTGATGGGCTGATAACAAATCAGATGCAAGACCAGAGTTTGCATCTAAAGTCCTGTCTTAGGCAACAAAAGCACTTTGGTCAAGGCAATAAAATGATTGTGCTTTTATTAAGCATACATTAACCTATGTATCTGAACTCTTGTGGCCATGTGAATTAGAAGTGAGTATATTATTACTTCTAAACACATTTTTATTGCTAGAAAGTGTGCAAACACTAGGAATTTTCTTTTTTGTATTGTTTGTATACACTGAAACGTATTCATGTTAAAAATGAGACAGCTTGTAAGGTCTTAAATTGTACATTGATTATGTTTAATCTGTGATTTTCTTTTCTGTTTTTGGAATAATTGGTATGAATCAATAAGTAATCCATTTTCAAAACAAGGCTTTGTATCAGGGGGCTGCATGGTGGCTCGGTGGTAAGCACCGTCACCTTGCAGCTAGAAGATCCCCAGTTCACGTCCTGGTTAGGATGCCTGAGATCTTACAGCATGGAGTTTGCATGTTCTCCCTGTGGGCTTCCTCCCACAGTCCAAAATCATTCTGAGGTTAATTAGTGATTCTAAATTGTCCGTAGGTGTGAATGTGAATGTGCTTGGTTGTCTGTCTCTAAGTGTGGCCCTGTGATAGACTGGTGACCTGTCCAGGGTGTCCCCTGTTTTCACCCTGAGTCGGCTGGGATAGGCTCCAGCCCCTCATGACCCCAGTGAGGATTAAGCGGTGTATAGATAATGGATGGACTTTGTATCAGTACTTTATGTCTGTCTTTTGTGTCTTTGTCTATATTTTGGAAAACATCTTGCCTGTAAAGTTGCCTCCAAAGTACAGAGAAGGCATAAAGTATCACACAATCATATTAAAAGTTTTCAAGGCAACAGCTGAGAGTTAATTCACACAGAAATACTATCTTTGACCGCTCTCTCCCATGCAGATGTGAAGAACGGCCTGACTGCCACCGTGTCTAGTGGCAGCGACGATGGAGATGGCTGCTATGTTAATGTAGTCCAGCGGCCACACTCGATGGAGATGTCCGCCATGGCTACATCGGGCAGGGCGATCAAGGCAGAAAGACCGCGCAGCAACACGTCTGAGGCCAAGCTGGAGGCCAAGAAGCGAGTCATTCGCATGCTGGTGGTCATTGTCGTCCTCTTCTTTCTCTGCTGGATGCCACTTTACTGTGCCAACACCTGGCGGGCTTTTGATGACGTCTCCGCCAAACATGCCCTCTCGGGGGCACCCATTGCTTTTATCCATTTGTTGTGCTACACCTCCGCCTGCGTCAACCCAATTATTTACTGCTTCATGAACACACGTTTTCGCAAAGCTCTGTTTGCCACTTTCTCGTGCTGCGCCGCGCCTTGCCACCGCCGCCATCGGCGTGGGCTACGGGACAATGAGGAGGATGTTATGGCAACTGGGGCATCCATGTCCAAGTTCAGTTACACTACTGTCAGCACCATGGGAACCTGCTGAGGCAGATGGATGTAGACACAATCCAGGAAAGACAGTTACTACGGCAACACAGCAGCCCACTTCTTTTGTTTTTAGGCCAATGCTATGCTCATAGGGACAGCGATGTGGTGCGGAAAAGCAGGCCGTGTAATGTAGCAGTATAGAAGCTTCATGGTCACAATTATGCAGAGATTATTTGACGACACCAAGTCTTACAGTGTAAATACCTCCATAGCTTTTTTTTTTTTTTTTTGAAAAAGCACAAAAAACAGATTATACAGTTATCTCTTGTCACAGGAGATCGAGGCAAATTGTCTGCTTATATGTTTATGGTGATGTGTGTGTGTGTGTGAGTGTGTGTGTGTGTGTGTACAGAGGTTGTTAGCAGCGTTGGACTGCATGATATCTGAGGGAGACAGTCTTAATAACTTACTAGTCATTATGTAGCTATCAAAATAGGAACCATTTGCTCTGTAATTTTGGAACTGTGTTTTATATTTTGCTGTTAGTTGTTAATGTTTATCTGTGTTAATAATTGGTAATGTAATTGCCTTCTGGACTAAGTGCCTGCTTCTAGATACTCTGTTGTTTTTGTCTAATTTAGATTTTGCCTCATACATCATTTGCATAATAATCACAGGCAAATTGTAACCTTAGGGCTTCGGAAGTATAACTGAAAGCTCTTCAAAACAAACTGAAAAACATTCTCAGATGTTAAGAACTTCAACATGGAAACTGGTAAATGAGCGGGTTTTTAATGTACATGACTCCGTAGTCCGCACCAGTACGTAGTAGTGATGCCTTGTGTTGTGTTTGTAAACTGTAACGCTCGCCATGTTTGTGTTTTTAGAGTTAGTCTCGCATCCTTCCATTAAGACATAGTAGCAAATGTCGAATCTAATTTATTTAATAGCCCTGACTTCGTTACAACCTTGATAGCATATTAGCAAAACTCCATAAACTCCAACAGACAGTGCTGCACACTGCGAAAAAGAAAAACAGAGCAAAATTGAAAGACATTTTGACAAAGAAACATGAGTTTTTGAGAAGCATCTTCTTCTGCTATAAATTAGATTAAAGTATATCAAAAAGTGGCATGTCCCTGAACATACCAGACACTTTTTAAGTGCATATAGTTTACCAATATCAATGCGGCCAGCGCTTGGCCCACACACTGGAACGCTAATGCTGTGATAGAATCTTGTATTACTGTGTCAGAATAATATATTATAGCTCAGAGCTACACTAAACACAGACAGCCCACTATGGCTCTAAAGCTCTATCACTTCTTTTGCAGATTCAAATTTGTAAACTACACATTTTTGTGAGGCTGATAAGTGCAGCGACTCTCTGTCACCTGCAGGCAACAGAGCGGAGGCCAGGTTCCAGAGGTCTCTCTCTTTGTCAGCTCTGTCTTGCATGTCTGACTTTAGCTCCCCTACTCACCTCCCACTAATTGTGTTACAACCTCAGCCCTGCCAGGCTCAACCGGTGAGCATATTTCACTAAGTGCTCCAAAGCACAATGCTGTCAGTCCCACGACTAATAGATGTATGGCCTGCTTGTGCGATTGTTTGGTTTTATAGGCCTGCAGCTTTTGTAGTTTCATGTGTGCACTGTACCTTTTGTGGTTCAAATAAAATCAGCGGTGCCTTACTGTGGGAGACTATCCTGAAGCAAGGCAGAGGAATTAATCAGCTGAAATCTCAATCTGTGTCGCAGGAAAACGAGCAAATAGCAGTCTTGGAAAATCCTCAATTTATGTGCAAATCAATTAGTATCTGCTGTCCTAATAAATCTAATACACTGAGACAGCCCTGGCTTCACACGAAGGACAAAGTGACAGCCAGAGCATTATTGACTTTCTTTTTGTGTCACTGAGCAGACTCAGGTCAGACAAATTAAGAGGCAGAGGCATTCTTTCATAACTGTTGACATTGTTTTGGCTGATTGACACAGAGGTAATGGCCTCGATCTGAAATATGTGCATGAAACCAAAACTGAAATGCTCATTTGATCTCACGGTCTCATGGTTAAACCTTGAAAAAGCAAACTTTTCCTCTCTCAGTAAATCAAGTTTTACTGCAATAAACAGCAGGCAGGAGGTTTTCATGCATCTGCTAGTAGCATTGCCCACATATGGGGAATACTGTAATACAGCCGTCTGTGTTGTGCTTTATGAGTGACACTTGGAAAGTGATTTCTTTTTTTTTTTCTCCTCGTGTGCTGAAAGAGGCTGATTTCCCTGCGGTGTCACAGAGGCCGTTATGTCTTACTCCGTCAACCCGCCCCTCCTCATCCAGCAGCTACAAATACACACCTGACAGATTACTCCAGCTTTAACTTGTTATTATGCACCAATTACTGACAGATGCCAATAATTAGTTCTTCCCCCTCCCTGTCACTAAATTAATACTGGCACTTGAAATTTAAATGTCAGTGTAAAAATAGATGTGGTGACATCTAGTTAGCATATTTAACTAACATGTAAATAAATGCCAATATAAAGAGATGTAAAGATGCTCTACAGGTTCCTGTGAGTCTGTCACCAGAGAAACTGCTTGAACCTCAGATATTTGTTGTAATCCAAAATTGTGTGAAAAGTAAACATCGAATTCATCTGTGAATTCATCACGTGGCTGTAAACAGGGTTCCAGATAAATGCTAAAGTTCAACTGCTCTGCTGAAGTATAAATTAGCAACTGTTTGCTTAATTATTAGCTGCAACACATTTTGAAGGAGCTAATATGTCAATACATTGGGTTTGCCTCTAAGAGGTCAGGAAATGGATCACTTTGGCTTTAAGGTTAGAGTTCTACTGACGAGCTCCTGCTTGTGATTTAATGCAGTTGTGTTTGATGAAAAACATCGAGGGGACAAAGGGACACCTACATTTTGCTGCACTTTAGTTTTCTGCAGAAGAATGAAAAAGAAATAACCCAAGAAACCCAACAGGCACAGCCAGCTTGTTCTGGTGGCATAATTTGCTGGAGTGGATGCAGAAGTGAAAAGGAGTGGTGAAAAACACTGGTACCACCCTGTCACTACTGTGTGAAACTGTGATTGTAAATGATGTCACCAGCACAAGTTGGCAGCACACATTTCTAAAATATGCATGGTTTATGAGCCACACTGACAGTTTCAGTCCTATATGCCATGGCTTTTAGATATTAGAGAATGAAATGGGATTTTGTGCGATAAAAATGACAAACTAAAGCCTCAGCATTGTTTCCACCCATTAAACAACTAGTTTCTTACTCACTGAGACAATATAATTGATGACTTTCCCACAGTAGCCTGCTGATTATCTTGGTATAGTTTTCAGAAAACATACTGATGTTGAGTTTTTCAAAGTTAAATTTGAATGCTTTGGGCACACATGCAATTCCATTTACCTCCATTATATCACAACGGCAGCAGAAATGTCAGAAATACCAAAGACGTGTGAAATATTCCGTAAAAACTGACAAAGTAGCTATCTTCCTGGATAAATAACATGTGGAGCAAGTCAGAATTATTATTATTTTTATAGTTTGTATATATTAATTACAAACACTGTCTATAGATGCTCAGTTTGTTGCAGAGACTGTAGTGAAATAAACAAGACTCTTTAGGCTCCAGTAGAAATATGTTAATGTAAGTGGTTGTTATTCTCATTCATGCCATAGTGTGCTAAAAAAAAAAAAAAGAACCTTAAAAGAGGTTAAAGAGTCTCCGCAACAATCTGAACATTTGTTGACTGATAACGATCACACTGATTTGGGTAATCAATCACGTTCAGTCAACACAATGAGGTGGCCTTTATCGAGTGACAAACCCTCACTCACTCTTTGATTATTATGCCCCTGCTGCTGGCTAAACAACCCCATCCTCTCCATAAAGACCACGCAAACCTGTTACTGGTTGTTTTGATTGATTTCTCCGTCAACTCCCTCCCTCCCGTTCATGCTTCTTATTACCACGCTTGACGGCGGTACCTCTTACCGTAAGCATTATGCGTGCTCATATCGCAGCGGTATCGGATGCTGTAGTGATACTCTCACTTTTGCTTGGATTGCAGAGAACCCCAATGAGCGAGATCGGCTCCTCCGAATGACAGCCATTCGTTTGCTTAAGTTCTTTGATGTAAGTGCAGGTGACAAATGGTGCAGCTGTACTCAGGGGGGATGCTGCTGGTGGATGATAAGGACAGCGTCCACAGGTGTTGCCGAGGGAATCTCTGGGGCACAGGGGTTGACAGTTTGAGCGGGGTTGCAAGTGTTTAATGCGAGCAAAGCTGATATTTGATGAGCAAATTTGCCTGACTGGGCAGCAGAGCCAGGTGTATTCATGACAAATCCGCTCTGCAGTGATAAGATGTGTTGGGGTTGGGAAATAAGCTTGGTTATCTGAATGGCAGCTAAAACTGCTTGCCTGAATCTTCTGGCAAAATAGAGCCTGGTCTCACTCCCAACTCGTCACATACTTGTGCTTTGTCGGGACCCACATTACAGCACAGTTGGTACCTTTCAGTGTCATTTTTCAATGCACAGGCTGGGCTGATAGACCTATAAATATCTGTGAATGTCAGAAATAGATGCCATGAGCCCGTGGACACATGTTCCTGCTGGTGTCGTCACTGTTGTAACTTTCGAGTTACGAGACGTTTACCTTGTTGCATGTAGTTCATGCTGTGAAAGAGTGTATTTGAATCCAAACTGCATTCTTTACCCAAGAAGTTTTAGTGCCCAAACTTTACCAAACAGCGAGGGAACTGTAATTTAAGTCATGGAATAAAACAAAGCCAAGTTTTTGGTGTTTGATAGGAAACAAACCTCAGTCTCTTGGGTGGAAGTCCTGTGACTTTTATGTCCTCCAACCCTCCGACTCCTAATGAAAGCCTCTCAAGTGGAAAATCTTAAAATCTAATAATACTATTGTTGAATATTGTGCCTTGTAAAAACGGCAGTGTTTGATGCACTGGAATCACAATGATCTGCAATATGAGAGAGGGCAGATTTCTAAATGAACTGTTGCAGCACTGCTATGACTAATTTAACTTCTAGTTTGCTATTAAAGAGGAGGTTTTAGATAATTAGGGTAGTTTTTAAATTACTGACAAAGTATTACATCATATTCTAAACTGACTGTCCTTTTTACAAGGCTGGGTAAATGAATTAGGATTCTTCAGGGCAAATAAATTGCTGTTGGCACCTATTTACACTCTACACATTGACTACTGTATAATGTGTCTTCAAGTGTTGTGCCGGTAACTATATGCTGCAACAGATACTTAAATAGTGTTTGATTGTGGTGATTTGATTAAACAACTTCATTAATGGGCGTCATGTGCCATCCATGTCTCATAGAAATTGGTTTTATAGTACCAAAATATGTTATTCTATTCAGAAGCAGTGTTTTTTCCTGGATGAGGGCATGAGGTAGAATCACCAGGGTACGGGCTTCACATGCAGTCTGCTGTGTGTGGTTCAGTTAACAGAAGCAGTTTGGTAAAGGTTGGGGAAAGAATGTCTTTTTGCATGAATGTAAAAGAAAAAAAACCCCAACATGCCGTGTCTCTGTATTAGATCAGACAGCAACCTCAACCAAGTGCCTCAACACAACCCACTAAACCCCAATAGTGCTGTAGTCACCACAAGCAGGTATTTATTGCCAAATCCAACATTTTGGCAAATGAAATACGCTGCCAATAAACATTTCACAGCCACATTAAAAAAGGCAACATTTGTGAAGCTTTCCATGTAGGATAATTAACATAATTTGAGATGATTTTGTATGAGCACAATATAAACTTGAACACTAAAACAGGATTTTAATAAAGAGCCACATTAGCTAATAATGTGGATCCTTCCTTTGCTAATTGTGCTTGATTGCAAATTCACTAATACATTTCTAATTAATTAAAGCAACACAGTGAATTTCGGGGCTTTTAGGACCCCAGGGGGTCTGGAAACCCTTTGTGACACCAATAATCCACCTTTACCCTTTATTTGCTTGCACACATTTGCTTTTAACAACAGGAGCTCATTTCTGCACAAGATTTCATTTTCCCTTGACGGAACAAGGAAAAAAAAAAACAACACTGCTTCTTCTTCTTCTTTTTTTTTTTAAGGCTGTCACAAGCATCTTTGTTATGGAGTCACCAAGATGAACAGAATTGACAGCTCTCACGCACATGCGCAGCGGGTTGGAGTGTGAGTTATGTTTTAATATAGTCAGCAGGGTTGTAAAGTATTAAAAATGCATTAGTCATTTCAGCCATCATATCAGTGTGATCCATGTGGAGTGTAGAAATCATATTGTGGAACATAATGATGAGGATTAAAGGCTGTGTTGTCTGAGAGTTAAGTATGTGGGTATTGTTTCATTAGTGTCGATGTTTACTGCCTCTGGGGCGCATTTTAGATTAGTGCAGCCATCTTGCAGTGAATGTCAGCGACAATATGTGAAGGCACAAAAGCCTCCTTCAGTGACATGCAAATGCAAAACTCATATTCGCTTCAAATCTCTGCCCATACCCGCTCATCTGTAGCATTCTTAATATACACATATTATTCCGAATTGTGCTGAAATCAGATGTTAACAATGTAAAACTAAATACTCTCTTGTATATTTGCTTCGTGATGTTTTGTAAAGGAAAGCGCTGATCTTGTATTTTGGTGATATATATTATATATAGTGGTGTGTCATGTTTCTGAGCAGCTTGTTCGTGCCGCAGGCATGTATGTGGCGAACGGAGATGAAGGGTTAGAGAAGCATACGAAGGCACATTTAGATTTACTCGAACAGTCACAGTTGCCAGGCCACCATTGCCTTAAGTGTGTTTTGAGTGTACAGTAGTAGTTTATCTGTGCGTGCGTGTGCATGTGTGCGAGTCCTTCATACGTTTCCTGTGTGTATACATGCGTCACTGTTGTCTGAGGCAAAATGGGAGCTGAAGATGAAAGCGTGTTGTTTCTCCATCCATGGAAAATAACAACGGCAAGCACCCTCGATACCGACCAGTTCAGCGTTGGCTCCACGTTTTCAGCTGTCTGTGGGCAAATAAATGATAACAGAGTTTATTGTGAATTATGTATTTTCTTAATCAGTGACAACTTGGAGAAAACAGTCTTTGAAATGTGTCATTTTCTCGGCTGATGTCCATGATGCTATCTCGACGAGCGCGTCGGTGCTGCTATGACATTGCAAGGCCTTAGGTGTCCGCTTGTGGTTTTGGAATGTGTCGTTTTCCATTCTGGTTTGTGCTCTAGATGGAGGAGGTTCAACGAGTCTACCTCCCTCACGACGACATAGATTCATTGCTATTATGATTGTCATGAAAGCCACTATTCTTTGTTTTTAACTTGGCAGACGTGGCAGATGCTATCTCTCGGCAAGAGGATCATCTGGTTAGCATTTGTATATTCTAAGTATGGAAAGTGTTTACTGTAGCTGCTGTGGCTTACTACAAACTCATGTCTGACAGATTGTGGTTTCCTGTCTGTCTCCTTGTCTTTCTGCTTCTCAAATACACACAGTGTTAAACGTGTACGTGCATCTCGGTGGTTTTTCCAGATGATAGTAAGTTGCTTTAGAGTTTTTTTGTTTTTTTTTTGGTGCAATGTTATTTAATTCTAATAAAGTCTCCATGTAAAATTACATCAACTCTTCTTGTGTAGTCTTTGTATGAATTTGCACTGCAATTATATGTGACTGTACTTCAACTCTTTTGATGCGTTCCGTGAAACCACTTTGATCACCATTCTACAGGAACAGAGGAGTTACAAATTCATGCAGTCAGGCCTCATCGAAGTAATTTTTGGCTCCTCTGTGCAATCTTTTGCTTTACGTTTTAAGTATGAAGCTGTGCAGAAACTCGAGAAGGCAAAGTGCACAGGCGTTACCACTGACTCATTCTCTTGCCTACTTGGTCGCTCTGTTTAGAGTGGTCTTAATGGACTCAAAAGAAAACTTAATGGTGGCTTTGCTACTCTTTACATAGCTCCCATATAACCTCTCAAAACTCAAAGAGCACAGGAGACATTAATGAATCTATACTTTAAAGCAACCTCCCGGACATAATGCACAATAAAGCATACGGACAAGAGCATTCTGTCACATGCGGTAATTAAATATTTCATGTGTTAGAATGAAGCAGAGAAGGGCTGATTTAGCACTGTTATCTTGACCTTCAAAACACAGCACCCTTTACGTTATGCTCGATATCTCTTGACAACATTCTCATCATAATAGATGACTGAATGCACGAAGAGCCACTCACTGCAAAATGAAAGTAACTTAAATGGTAAGGCTTTGTTTAATGGATGAGTATTGATTAAAGCAGTACTTGTTATCAATATGTAGCTCTGACAAGCATTGCATGGCTAATTTATGAAGGGAGGAGCATTTATCTCAGAAATGCATTTGAGGACTTTCATCTTTCCTGTTTTCTCGTCTGCTGAGACACAGTTTGCCTTGTGTACAAAGAACCATATGTCCCCATCTCAACAGAAAAAAAAGGTTAAAAAAGCAGTGAATTACAGGAGGCAATTTTTGACAATAGCTATTACGTCCTGCTGTGCATCCCTCAATCAACACTTTGGTGTAGTTCAAGTACTGAAGGTCAAAGATGCCTCAACATACTTCTATAGTGAGTGGCAGCGGGAGACTGATGTCTCAGTCGCTGCACAATCACGTTGCATGTAACAACAGAAGAAATCAAACAAATAAAAACTAGATGGACAAAGTGAGAATTATGAAACATGAAGATTTTGATTACAGTTTATGTTACATATGTATATCTCATATACTAATACCAGCCATACAAGTGATCCAAATTAAACAACTCTTTATATATGGATAAAAAGTAAATTAAATAAACTTTAAAGTCTATTTGACAGCTGACACTGTACAGTATATCTGACTTTCTCAGAATGGTTCAGAGCCTAGATGCCCTAACAGCAAAAGCTCAGTCCCCTTTAATCTTTCACCTTGACACGGGAGCAGCCAACACCTTATCAGCCTTTGTGCTGCCTGAGGACAGGTTGACAATGAAAAATGATGCACAGACATAATCTGGGCACCAAACTGTAAATTGCTTAATAAGCAAAATCTTAAAATCCATTGTGTAATCCATTTACAGCAAAATACAGCTGATTCAGTAGAAAATATGGTGCAGGACACACTTCACCCAGCACAAAATTCATAAAATGGGATTTAAGGATACACATGTGGGCACTGATTGAACAAGGAACACCATCTACTTATAATTTCACACCATAAGGCCCTGCACACCCAACGAAACATTCATGAAAATGTTATATTGTAGAGGGGGCGGATATCATTAATATGTATATATATATATGTTATTATATTATTAATTCTGTCATGCACCAGGCAGGGAAATAAAGCCTATTCTCCACCTGTCACTTTAGATTCCATTGCTTCACTCCTTCATAAAACCACACAAGACAGAAGAAAGCCATCGAAATCAAAATCACATTCAAAAATAATGACACACATCAAAAGCTCCTTTATTAATTAAGACATTTTTTTTTAAAAATAACACCAGTTGAAGAAATGATAATTGAAGTGCATTTCAGGTTGCCTCAGTTCATTCCACTTCATTAAACAGCATATTAGAGCATTTCAGTCTAGTTTTAAGGGCTGTGGGTGAGTTCATGTGAGATAAGGGAGTATTGTTGAGGGGCTAAGGAGGTACAGTGTGTGCAATTATGTCCTAGACTAATATAAAGGAAAGAGGAGATGCATGGAGATTCAGATACTTATCTCAACTAGGATCCAACAAAAGGACACAGACACTGAAGCAGCTGTCTGAGCAGGTCAAAGAGATGAAACAACACATATCCAGTCCTGCTCCTGGGATCAGCTTATGTACAGCAGTTTTTATGAACTATAAAGGTGGTTCTGGATTCCAAAACTAATGTATTTACTTCAGTATCTTGCTCTTCTAGGCAAAGTCGGCCAGTGATTGGAAAGTGGCTCATAAAATCTTCTTCTACGCCTCTCTTCCTTCCTCTTTTTTGGTTGGCAGCAGCTTATCTCACAGGTGTGTCTGCTTTATCGCCTCACTTCCTTCCTTGCGTTCTGACAAGATAGAAAAAAGGGGTTATTCTGTCTGTATTCTTTACCTGTCCATCCCGTTCTAGGCTGCAGAATCTCTCTTATCTCTTCATTATGTACTGTATGAAGCCATTTCTTCATGAAACTGCACCACACTGCAGTTGCAAATATCAAATGCATAATATTGTCTCCCTGTACAATACCATGTATAGTTAAGTGGGATTACACAGCATGCCAGGCTTGTTGTGAGCGAGGCTGGGTCCTCCTGGAGGGGCCCACGTGCCTTCCTGCATCTGGTTCAGTGTCTACAGTGCCGGGTTAGAGTGCAAGTATGCCTAGTGGCCACTGGGAGTATAGTACATGTACAGTATATAGGATAAGGACTGAAGAAAAAAAAAGAAGCAAAGGCTGCTTTGGAAGGAACCTGGGGGTTATCCATAGGGTGTCATCAGATGTTCGCTCTGGAAAGGTCAGTGACCTCTCCGAGGCCTGGGGGCTACTTTAAAGTGGAAGCAATGCTGCCCACAAAAAAGGAAAAAAAATTAAAGAGAGACAGAAATGAAGGCTGGGGGGCTGTATGAATAAACACCACTTTATACCTGCCCTGGTTGGTGCACCTGAGCCTGGTGCTGCTGGGGGTGGCGGAGGTCTCATGGGGACGGTCGGTCATCACTGTGACTGATGGGCCTATAGGTCTGGGTAGCTACCTGAAGCCATCATGCTGGTGTGGTGAATCCACTCGAATTGCCTGGTTGATTGTTTTTTAGGAAGATAATATATTATTTTTCCTAATATTTAATTTTTTTTCTACTTATACTGAGTAACCATCCATCCACCCATCCATCCATCCATCAGTTATCTACACTGCTTAATCCTCACTAGGGTCACGGGGGCTGGAGTCTATCCTGAGTTACCATATGTTCATAAATCTCCTGCCTACCTGCTCTTATTGACTACCAGATTGACTACCTTAACTTTTTTCTTTCCTCCTAATCCCGTCCTATTGTACTGTGTTCTTTATTTCACCAACCTCACTGGTTGTTTAATCGTTTCTTCTTTGGCTTGTTTACCTTGTGTTTTTTTTTTCTGTGCCTTTGTTCACCTATTTTGCCAAAGTGTTAAGTCATTTGTTTCATTGTTCACACAACAGCTCTCATGGCATTTACAAAAATAAATACATAAATAAACAAATCAAACATGTATTATGTAAAAAAAAAAAAAAGAAGAAGAAGAAAAACTGATATCCAATGTACATACATTAACAGGGTAATATGGCTCCTTCCTTTGTTTTTCACCAGTGATAAAGCTTCTACATCCAACTGCAAAATAACAAAAGCATCCCTCGTGACATGCACACACATACATTATAGTGTATTGTGAGCATATGCACCCACAGACACAAACATATGCATGCACACATACACATCAACACCCTGTGAAAAATCTGCATTTTTAGCACCAGCATTACTCTGGGATTACCCCTCCTCAGCCAAGAACATTACCATCAAAAATATCACTTTGAGGTCATTCTGCCTGCATATTGCTTATAAAAGGGAAGCATTTATCACTGCTGAATTGCTCCGGCACGTCACCAAACATTAGCCGTCTCATGCTTGACCTGTTGTAACAACAATACGCCCAAATTAAATGTCAAAACAAAGCAATGATCTGACTTCGCCCGGCACAAAATTGTTTCATGTTTCATGCATAAATGAGCTCTTGCTAGGGTGGAAGCAATACAGAGAGATCCGTAATGTGGGTCTGTGATGTAGGATTTCTCAGTAATATGTGGCGGCTAAGTGAAGTGCAGCCAAATATTATATGATCAGGTGAATGCCAATGTTGATGCTTTGTACATAAAATGCTGTTATACAAAGAAAAGGAGCAAATGTTTGACCATCCAGGATGTTTTTCCAGATTTTGGCCAAATGTCATTACGCTACATCAGTTTTTATTTGGCCAACAAAATTCACATCAACAATGTGCACACCCCTGTCCTCTAGTTCCAAGGGGAATCATTATTCTACAACATACAATGTTGTACACAACAGTGAGCTCCAAACTTTCTTTGTTGCAACCGTTTAGGGCTCATTTACGGTTTCAACACAGCACTGGCCCTTTGCACATTTCTGCTGGATTTCAGACTACATGATATCAGAACAACAAAGGAAGCACAAGGCCTCCAGACTGAAAATGAGAACTGGGAAGGACAGTTTTTACAGATGCCAGCCCGATGCCACATCTGCGGTGCCTCACAAAAAAAAAAAGACTCAAGTTTTTGTTTACCTTTTTATCCCTCTGTGTGACAACTTCTCCAGCATGTTACCTGACATGGACCAACAAGAAGACAAAAAGCTGTTTCGCACACAACATGGCCGAGTCAAAGACAGGATGAAGGACACATAAGCTCGCTTGTGTTTGGATCCACAGATGCGTTTTCTTTTCTTTCATAGGTTTCTCTGAACACTGAAGACAGCCTGTATCATGCAGGCCAGCGTTCGTCTACATTCTTGTTTTTGGAAGTCGGTCCCTGGCACCTGTAGTCTTGTGTCTCGGCTGAGTACCGAGGAGAATTTAAAACCCTGAAATGCATAATCCCACACTTATCAGACAAATTCAGCATTTGTGTTCTAAGACCATAAATGGGTAGACAGCGCAACATTACCAAAATTCATTTCCCCCTCATTCATTTATTTAAAACCGCTGCTTAAACACAGTTACGGAGCAGCTGTGGAGGATTGTGGGGAAAGCAAGCAAGGCAGTTGAGCTTAAAAGCTTTTCGTTGCCACACCACGACGCAGTCTTTAACAAAAATAGCACACTGTGTTTGTCAGTGAAATGGGGAAAAGCAGGGTGTGAAGTCCCTGCAAGCGGGATGCATTTAAAGGATCATGTTAAACATAAACACATGTTAAAGACACAGGGTTGGCAGTGGTACATAATTAAGATGTGTGATGTTGCTCCTCCAGGGATCTTTGCCTTTTTCTACACAGTTATATACAACTATCACTAATATTTCAAATGCAGCATATCTGTCAAAACCTTTATTATTCACTCCTTGACCATGTTTTTGGTACATCTACTGTTCATTGCAATAGATTTACAGTCACTGATGTTGTTGCATGACACTGCATTATACTGAGCAGTATTTTAATATTCTTCCTCCTTCATGTTTGGAGGTAAAACAGTTCAATTCAACATCACAGCAATCTACAACCTCGGTGTAGATCTCAACTGCTCTTCCAAAATTGTATTCAAATGGAACAAACAAATGGAAGCTGCGGTGCGTGCAGTATTACTCTAGCTGTGAAGTGACATTTTTAAAATCAGTTAGCAACCTTTCAGAATGTTTCGACCAACTGTTGGAACGCGTGCCCCTGGGGACACCTAAGTAATTGTTGGGTGAGGTACCAAAATGAATTAGTTATTTTGTGTCCCTTATCTAGGATGTACCAGACGGTCCAATGATTTACCAAAAATGTTAATCATATGATAAACATTAACAACAAGTCATTGATTGTCAAAGCTTGGTCAATCCCTTTACTTCTGCTCGTTAGGTCTTAAAGGTCCCACATTGTCCCCGTTTTCAACAAAGTAATAAAATTGTTGTTCATTTTTTCCAGCTCAAAACGCTGCAAAGACGTATGTGGGGCAACTGACAACAAAAAGCTTTTATTTCATGAAGAGCAACTTTATTAAATTGCTGTTTCTGCTGGATGACCCCTTGAAGGACATTTCTCACATCGCTCTCAACCTTTCTCCATTGTTCACGGTTTGTTTGTCCGAGAGACCAAATTTAGCGGCGCAGACAACAGGTTGAACATGTTGGTTAAACATTTCTGCCTTGTTTGAGGAACTGCCGTAGGATCTGAAAAAGATATACAAAAATGCAGGCAGATATTGTCATGCCGATGGACTCGGGAGTAGCGTTCCAACAGGCACCCGGCTAGAAAGACAGACATACAAAGCGACACATGACTCACATCACATGGACAAAGCAGCCTGCAGTTTACAGATGTAGAGACAACAAGACCCTCCTCTGAGGGGGGGAATAAAAGAGAAAGAGGAACACAAAGCATTTTGGGGAGTCTTTCTCTCAGTAGGTTTGGTTTTCAATGGAACATTTTATTAGATGACTTCAGTAACTTAGCAACTAACTCTGTGATATAAAAAAAAAACAAAAAGGGAAATAACATCTTTTGTTTATGTCACTGTGGTGCGATGCAAGCATCTTAGCAGACGTGGAAAGGGATTTGGCAGCTTAGACGAATAATAGCTCAGGAGTATTATGTCTGCCAGTCATTCAAAGTGATTGTACGCTGAACAATCTACATTATGTTCAATTTATTTAATAACCCTACGCATTGTGTTTTACATAGATAGACGTTGGCTTCTGAGGCAGAACCAAGTGCTGTGAAAATGCAGTGTTGGTGTAGTCGGCCGCTTGTGTAGACTTCCAGGTTATTGCAGAAAGGCTGTGTGAAAATAATGAATGTTAATCTGAACTGGGGTCTTCATAGAAAGCAGGCAAAGACATACATTTGAGGGCTTTATTTGAGCTGTTGGAGCGTGTTTACCGAGGTAATTACCTCTCCAGACAGCAATGGATGTTATCGTCACAACACAGTTTATGTGCACAACTGAAAATGCGCTACGCAACTATTCCACTTTCAAAAGAACATTTAGGAACGTTGTGGAAAGTTAGAAATTAAATTGAGTCAATAATTTTAAATGACAACCTCTAATTTATTGGAGGAGTCGGTTAAGTGTGTTGCCTGTCAACTGCTTCCATTTCCCACTGGAATTCAGTGTGTCATGTTAACTTGCTAGCGCTGTCAGTTGTCTTTGAACACGTGTCGGAGGAAGGCGTGAAAATATCAGCACTGCCTCGCACAAACGCGAATCAAGAGGGTGATGGATGCGAAATTAAAGTAAATCAAAAGCAATCAAAGCAGCTCTTCACACACTGATCAACCAGTAGCAGTAGCAGACACAGCCAGCGGTCTAACATGTTATTTATGAGTCCCTACATGATACTGGGGACACATCGGTTCAAAGTATCCTCTTGCTTGAGTTCCTATATTTGGCCCTGTTTGGAAATTATTATTCATAACTAGTTCCAGTTGCTGCACCTGACAGGCTGCTGCTTAAATTAGAGCTCATCCACAGCTCTGCAGCATTAGTAACTCATCCAGGAAACCACAATTATGCCTTTTAACAATAAGAAATTGCAGAAAATACCCTTTTCAAAGGGGTTCTGAAAGGAATGGGGAGATTTTGAAGCTGAGCTAGTGTATTAAACGGCCCATTACACAGTCCAAAAAAAATAATTCACCAAATGAGACTGCAGGTACGATACTGAAATACAAAACTGTACGACTTAGCCTGGAAACAACTGGCATGATTTTCGATATGTTTTCTCTTCTTTTACATGAAAATGTGGCTCATACACTCAGTGAAGGAAGAGCAGCTCTGCAAAAAGGAAGAAGGAGCATACAGGCGTGAGCGGTCAGCGGCTCTCCCATCTCCTCTTACCTAACTGCCACATTAAAAGACAGGATGGAAAAATGGACAGAGCCTTGAGAGCCACGGAGATAGAGCCAAGAGTGAGTTTTAATGTAGAGTACAGCAATTCCACAGACCTGATGGAGCTCGCTGTAGATACTATTACCACATGGCTAAAAGCGTGCCACAGTGAAGACCGAGCTCTCTTATTTTCCAAACCTCTACTTTAAAATCCATTAAGGAGCCGTTGCATTTCCTGTCTCGAAGATAGATGTCCTCAGATGGCTTCAGTTCATTTGCAAAATTACAGTGTTTGGAGAATTTGACAACTTCTCCTCCAAAATTGTTGAGATGAATGCAAAGTGACTGAAATCCTGACTTTAGCTTTTTAACATTCTTGAAATAAGCTTTTAGTTTTCAAGCTCTCAAAGAGAACTTTAATCACTCACTTGGAAACCACTTATTTTGAAGCAATGTGCTCACCAGAATAAAAAATATCAAAACCTAATAGAGGGATTTTGCTGCTTTAAGAGAGTACAACTGCATATCTGATGAACTGCAGAGCCCCAGTTTCATTGGAATTAACTGTAGTTCTAATTGTAGGTGACTGATTAACTTTTGGCTGGGCTCATTAGAAACGGAGAAACCCCTAATGTGAAGCTAACTGCAAACCTGGACACTGTTCAAGAAGTACAAATACATTTTTAATGATTTACCCAACAGGTTCTTCAGCTTGAATGACCACACTGGATTCCTGTTAACCTCAGTTAGGTTTAGGCAGAAAAACAACTTCCTTGCAGTCGGTTTAGGATTGTGTTAAAATGCAGAACCTCCATGGTTATGGTTAAAATAATAAATAGTTCAGGATGTGGAGCAGTCATGGTTTAAAGAAAAGTGGAAATGGAAAACAAACGGTGACCCCCATGTTAGTCATTTGGTTTGCTATTTAATGGCTTACAAATGATTAATTAATCATTAATACAGCTGGCAATTACAGATTCTAAACTTTTCATAAATGCTATAGTATCAGAACCTGTTGATTAAACTGCAAAACAAAATGATAAGCCGACTCTGGGAAACTGATTAAGCTTAAGCTCTCCTGACAGGCGATGGGATCTGACACCTCAGCCATATGGGTGGTGTAATTGTTGAACGCAAGCCAATGTACTATTGTTACATCTCTCTTGAAAAGCCCAGATGGGTCTTAATTTTCTCTATCAAGCTGTCAATCACCATGTCAGGTAAGGTCACAGCAATTACTCCACCAATCTATCCCTCTATATAGTCATTCCAGGACGGCTCCGGAGCTATTAAGAATGTGACAGCAGTCCAAAGAAGTATTGCTTTTAGCTGTGTTCCAGAGAAACTGCTGAACATGCAAATCATCGGTAGGGAAGTGGTGACTTTTTCTGAGATTCAGGGTCACATTGCGATCTTATCAGAGTTGATTAATACAATTGCAGCCTTCTACAAATGGAGCAAAGCAGATATATATAGACCGCCTCTGGTGAATATTACGTTTTTATTCCATATGGTGTTTTTATGTAATGGAAGACACATAATGAGCGACGTAATCAGTCAACACCATGGCAGAAGATTTCCGCTCTGAAACTACTAATGACAGTCTAAACTATAGATTCAAATAGCAAGAGTTTAATAAACCCAAAGAACCAATCCTGTCAACTTGCAACTTTCTGTATCGTTGTTTTTGTTTAGAATCCCTTTCCAGGTTCAGAAATCGATTAACGAGTTATTCCAATATTACAACTTAACTTTGTGTCATGTTGAATAGTTGCACAGTGTTTGAGCAGAGTCATAGGTAGAGTTTGCAGAGTTTGATCTAAGCCTTTGTAAAGCAGGAACGAATTATTTTGATGGAAAAAATATGTAATTTTGATACATGGGGATGAGTTTTGAGGGGTTTAATCAATGCCTGGAGAGACACTTTAATTTGTGAGGCAATTTACATGTCTGAATGCCAGATTTGCGGATAAAATTGTGAAATTGCCCAAAACAAAAACAGTGTGACTCTCGCTCTAAAGCATATGGCATGAGCTCTCATTGCCTCAATTTAGCACTGCCATCTGTCTTATTGGGGAAGCATGTTAAGAAGGTTCAAGGATAGGAGGGTTTGCACAAATCTGCCAATGAGACAGACAGGTGACCTTTAGGTCATTTCATCATGCTAACAGGATATCGCCGCAGGGAAAAGGGTAAAGTGCATTAGAGTCATGGCTGTCACTGTTGACGACATGACGTGATGGAGAGGCTGATAATTGGGACAATGATCTTGGGTCACTTCAAAGGCATTTGGTCCAAGCATGGCCACAGTGAGGCTCACCTCACTTATTCAAGACACTACAACATAAGTTGTAAACAAAATGAGTAATGCTGTATTTTGTTAGAATATTTGTACTCTTAGTTAGTTTTCCTGTATATCAGTTGTGGAAGTGTAGCCTGCAATGCACCAGTTCCTGCTAAAAGAATAGATATGGAGCAGTGTTGGATCGACAATATTCACTTTGCTTCCCATTTACAGGACCGTGTTTAAAACCTTTTTTTTTTCCCCATCCCTCATGTCGAACAGACAGCTAGAAGACCATGAATGCTAAATGGTCTGCACTTAGTATATAACATTTTTCTATCTTAGTGGTATTAAAAGCACTTTACAGTGTTTCCCATTGATCCATTCACGCACACATTCTCTCACCAATGGCGACACGAGCTGCCATGCAAGGTGCTCGCTCGCCATTGGGAGCAACTTTGCCTTCAGTTTCTTGCTCAAGGACACTTTGTCACGCGGAGGCTTCAACTGCCAACCTTGCGGTTGATGGACAATCCATTCAGCCACCCTTTTATGAGGAGTGTGTTGACTTAGAATGGCTGACGTCACCTGTGATGAAAATTCTATATTCTATCTTATTTTTACTTTTCATTGTTAGTATATTATTTCATATACTAACTGTGTGTTCTCAGTTGTGAAGGTTTGTTTCTAATCGATCCTTGTTTGTGCTGAGGAGGTCAGCTTGACCCTGATGCCTCATAGTCTACAGGAGGCCTTATCTTGTCTCCTGAAGACCCACACAGTTAATTCTCTGGAGGCCTTGGAGTGCCTCACTAGTGGAACAGTTAGACAAAACAATGAGACTGACCCCAACCTCTTTTTCCTCTCTGCTGGGAGGAGTATGAGAGACAAACTTTCCTATAAGACTGAGTTTATACCGTAGTTTCTTGTCTTGGGAGGCATGAGTCCTGTATGCATAATTTATTGTAATGAACAACTCTGATGGACACTTGCTCATTTTGCAGAACTTCCACAACACATTTTAAGAATTGTTTCCTTGCCATTAAGTAATTATTCAATGCGTCATAGTTGATTTACTTTCAGCTATACTAAATAGCCAGACACATTAATTGCCTCTTTTTTTGGTGCTGGAACTTAGTTTTTTTTTCCAGTTTTTCCATGTGTTTTGTATACTTTTTTGCATACTTCTTCATACTGTGCATGTGTTATTGTTTGAACTTAGTCATTTAGTGAATGTGCTTCCTAATGTGCTTACACTTTGTTGGTAGCATTGTTGAGTTGGCAACACAGTAAAGATTTTGTTGAACAGTTGCTTATGCTTTGACCTCTCTTGGCAAATACATATTACAGCTTCACAG